>NW_007258907.1:714057-756590 GCF_000164805.1 Carlito syrichta | reverse complement strand
AGTGGTGAGAGAGAGAGAGAGAGTGAGAGAGAGAGAGAGAGAGAGAGAGAGAGAGAAAGAGAGAGAGAGAGAGAGAGAGAGAGAGAGAGAGAAAGGCGAGGGCTGCTGGGCTCTTTAAACAAGCAGCTCTCAGCTGGGCGCGGTGGCTCACGCCTGTAATCTCAGCACTTTGGGAGGCAGAGGCAAGAGGATTACCTGAGCTCAGGGGTTTGAGACCAGGCTGGGCAACTTGACAAACCTCATCTCTACAGTAAATACAAAAAATTGGCCAGACTTGGTGGCTCAGCCTGTAATCCCAGCACTTTGGGAGGCCGAGGTGAGTGAATTGCCTGAGCCCACGGGTTCGAGACCCACCTGGGCAACTTGGCGAGACCTCATCTCTACAATAAATCAAAACTAGCCAGACGTGGTAGTGCTTGCCTGTAGTTCCAGTTACTTGGAAGGCTGAGGCAGAAGGATCGCCAGAGCCCAGCAGGTCGAGGCTGCAGTGGCCGGGAGCAGCCACTGCACTCCAGTCTGGGTGACAGAGTGAGACTCCAACTCAAAAAAAAAAAAAATTAGTTGGATGTGGTGGTAGACGCCTGTGGCTCCAGCTACTTGGAAGGCTGAGGCAGAAGGATCACCTAAGCCTAGCAGTTCAAGGTTGCGGTGGCTGTGAGTATGCCACTGCACTCCAGCCTGGCGTCAGAGTGACACTCTGACTCAAAAAAATAAAATAAAAAACAACCAGCTCTCATTGAGCCAGAACTCACTCATTACCCTGGGGAGGGCAAGCCATTCATGGGGGACCCTTCCCCATGACCCAGCCCCTTCCACTAGGCCTGACCTCCAACCCTGGGGAGCACATTTCAACATGAGATTTGGAGGGGACAAATAGCCAGACTGTATCAGGGAGGGAACAGCTTCTTGGCATTGCTAATTCCTCAGCATCTTTTGCTGGGTCTCATAACCCTGCTCCTACCCGATAAATAGTTCCTTCACCAAGTTCTCTTCAAGCCTAGTCTTTTGCCCTGTACCTTCTGCTTCTCACAGCTCCCCCGGTGAATATTATCAAGTGCTTCTATCTCTGTTTCACAGAGGAGGAGGCTACACCTCAAGGCAACAGATCTAGCCAAGGTGGCAGTGCTTGGAAGAAGGCGGTCTTCCCATCCCATCACCCCTGGAAACTGACAGGCAGGATGGGCTTCAGCTGGACTTGCAGGGGGGTCTCATATGCTGCTTCTAAAGCACACTGCTGGGTGTGCTGGGTCTGCACCAGGGCTGCAAGGAGTGGGAGGCAGGTGAAAATGGGTGTGTGTGGTGCGGGTGTTGGGGGAACACATGGGGTGAGGCCTCAGAGTGACTGGGCTTGTCTTCTGGCCGTGCCCTGTGCTGAGAACGGCCCACATCACTCTGCCTGACACGCAGGTTCTGCAAAAATGGGCCTAGCGTCTATTTATTTGCTTCCTGTGTGAAGCAGCAAGGCTGGGACCTGGGAGGCTGAGCAAACACCAAATTCTGCTGCTCGAGGCCTTTCCTGGCATTGCTACTACATGTTTTTAAATCCTGCTTCACATTTACAAAAAGTTTCCCTCTTCCTCCTCTCCCTCATCCTCTTTTTCTCATCCTTGTGGCCATACTGGGAGACAGCTGGGTACTTCTTCTTCAACCCACTTTTTGGTTTGGGACACCGAGGCTGGATAGACGCAGGGCTGGCTTGGATGGCAGCAAGTGACGTGAGGGGTTTTGCTCTTTTGGGGGCTCATCTCTAATAGGGGCCAGTGACATCTACTCCGAGAGCCACCAGCAGAGATGAGCAATAACTTTGGCAAGGAAGACCTGACACTTTGGCAGGGATAAGAAGGCAGGAAAGAGGGACAAGTGGGAGAGACAGCCTTTTTTGGGAGCAAATGTAATAATACTGTGTACCAGACCCTCAGTCACCTCACTGTATCTTGCGTGACTGCCTTATATCATGACACCCATTGTCTGGATGAGAAGACAGAGGCTTGGAGGGGCTAAGCCCCTTAAAAGCACCATATAGTAGGTGCTCAATAAATACATGTTGACCAACTAGGTTAAGTAACTTTACCTAGTGAATCAGTAGCATGCCTGGAGCTGGAACTTAAGCCTGTCTGACCCCAAAGCCCCGTGCATGCATCAGCAACAATGTGCCAGAAAGAAAAAAAAAAAAAAGACAGGATGGAGGGCTGAGAAATGCAAGGGAATGCCATTAGCTGTGAGGCGGCTTGAGGGGAGGTACTAGAACATCACAGTTAAGATCATGGGCTCAGGAGGCAGGCTGACTGGGTTCAAACTTCCACCTCTCTACTCACTGGCAGCAGTGTGATTTTGGGCAGGTGGCTTAACTTTTCTGTGCCTTGAATCTTCACGTGTAAGTGGAGATAATAACGATGCCTGTGCTGGTCCTGGGTCTGTATGCCTTGTTTGATATTCATTCTGTGACTTTCCCCTGCTTTGCATCAAAGTGGGGGGCCCTGGAGGGGCGGCCCTCACAGACTGTGTTTGCCAGGCTCCTGTGATATCCGTCTCCAGCAGGGTTTTGCCAATGGGAGACACTGGCAGGAGGCTGGCACGTGGAGTAAGAGAGAAGCTGGAGTGTTTCTTCCCTCTCCGTCTGCCTCGGGCTTGCTGTCTAGAAGCAGCTGTGTCTCCATCAGGGCTCTGCTGGACAGGGGTGCTGGATTCCAGCTTCTAGTTGACCCCAGAGCCATGGCACCCTCTTCCTTTATTGCCCAGCCACGGCTAGGGGTGGGGTGGTGGCTTCCTCCTGTTGTCCGTCTCCCGGCTGTCTTCCTGTCCTTGTCTGGCTTCTCTGGTCTTCCATCACCAAGAAACCCAATTCCCTGAATTAAATTCATTTCAAGGACTCAGAATTATTTCTATTTCCTGATTGGCATCTCCTAGCATTTAGGTGAGAAGCAGGGTAATCCACGCCTAAGCACTCAACACCCGTGACTTCAATTCCTGTCATCACCCAGGCCCCAGGCTGTTCAGTCCAACTTAACAGGGCCCTGACTCTTCTGCTCCTCTGTGGCCCTTTCCGTTTGGGGCTGGACAGCTCCACATCCTCCGTAGTCATGAGGGTGATGACAATCGCCATGTGTCCCTCCCAGCCAGAGCCCAAGCCAGCGGGCCACTGCATTGTATCTGCTCTTCAAGTGAACCCCACTGGTCGGTGGGGGTTATCCTCATTTTACAGTTGGGGAGCAGGCTCAGAGCCATTGTGTAGCTTGCCTGAGTTCAGGGAGTGGAAAGGAGATTCACACCCAGATCTGTGAGATACCGAGCTGGTGTCCTCAGCACCACGCCCATGGCGGCCAGGCCCTGTCAGAGCTGCTACAGTCACACACTGCCATAGTCAGAGGGGAAACTGTTTTTGTCCCGGGATCTTCTTTCAGGGTTTCTGTTTGGAAGCTGCTGGCACTGACAGCCTGGGGGGTGTGTGTGTATGTGTGTGTGTGTGTGTATATATACACATATGCATGCACCTTCTGAGTCCTGCTGGATTGCATGTGACATCTGCATCTGATAGTGTGTTCACTGGGGAGCAAACCTAAAGGCTGTGTAGACTAAGGGACTGTGATCGTGTATGCAAGTGGCCTTAGATCTGCCGATGAAAGGTAGGGTGGGTGGGCAGAGATAGAGGAATTAAGTGATGCTCAGGAAAGAGCAGAGATGAAGAGAGAGCAAGAGAGAAGAGGGTGTCTGATGCTTCTTGGTCCTTGTGGCCTAACTCTATGTCCTGCAGTAGAATTCCAAGAGATTCCCTAGAATGCTTCAAATAAGTTTCTCTTTTACTCAACAGGAGGCAGAGTTGGGAGGGGAAGTGTAAATGGTGCACTCAAAACTCACCCACAAAGATGGTTGAATAGATGATGGGAAGTCGATACAATAGGAAGCTAGTAGCCAGCAATAATGACACGCACTTATATCTGTTGACATGGAGAGATGCCCACTGCCTGCACTGTGTTGTGAGAAAGGCAGGTTACAGGACGGTCCCCGGACTCAGAGCCCATGTGTGCAGAACTCGGCACGTGCAAACAGCTGGGAACGGACAAGTACTGGGAACAAGTTGTTCAGCACACGCCAAACCCAGTTCTATCTGGCAGAAGAGATTTCAGCTTTGGATTGTAAATGTTCCTGCATGGTTTGACTCTCTTGTAAATAATGAACATATACCCTCATATTAACAGAAAGAAAAAAAACCCACTTCTAAAATCTGTAAGTGGCAAATAAGGAAGAAGTCACAGCCTAGTTCCTGCATTCGGGTCTCTCAGCCAGGTGATGATGGGAGACATAAATTGCCATCAAAGGCAAGGACAAAAGTCTAGGGCTTTCTTTTTTCCAGAAGGACGAGACATGACTGAGCATATATGCTGAGAGAAAGGCGCCCATAGTTGGGGGAAGGACTGTGATAGAGCGGAGGGAGTGGTTCTTCTTGGTGGGACAAGGACTTAGGGAGAAGGGGGTGTGGTGGAATCTTGGGCAGGTGGTGGGATTAGGTCTGGACAGGTGGAGGAGCACCCTTTTCATGCAGCAGGGGGGAGGGCAGGAAGGACAGTGCAAATGTGCACTGCTGTAGGTGGGGAGGCAGGAAGGTGAGGGCGGCCTTTCCTGATCGCCTCTATTTTCTCCACAAAGTAGGAGGTGAGGTCATGCTGTGAGTGATGGTCAGCTCCCCAGGCTGGGGGCTTGAAGGCCCTGGGAGTGTCAGGGGCATTTGGAAGGCACCACGGGGAAGAAGAAGGGCTGGTGGGGACAGGTGGAGCAATGGTCGGTCTCTGTCGAAGGCCTCCACTGCTGGGGACCCTTCCTCTGTGTTGACACCTGTCCATGCAGTCGAAAGTTCTCTCTCTAGCGTAATATTCTGGTGTCCAGAGCTGGGGGTAGAGAAAGTTCATTGTTGGGTTGACTACAAAATGGCAAGGCTTGATTAAATGTGACCGGGGGACAAGGTGGCAAGGGGTTGACAGTGATAGCAGGAGAGTGATTTAAATGGGAAATCATGACCTAGAGGCCAGCAAGGAAGGGAAGGAAATCAACAGGGAGGAGAGGTCTTAATCAGGACACAGGGTGAGCCTTGTAGGAGCTGAGTGAACAAGAGACAGGGGAGAATGATGGCTACTGTGGCCAGGAGGAGCTGTTGATGGGGAGACTTCACAGGTGGGCATTGGAGGGTCATCGTTGTGGTCACAGGAGAGGGGGTTGAAATTTGAAGTGGAAGGGATTCCAGGTCATTGACAGAGGACAGGGTGATGCATGGGTCGCCTTGGGATGGAGAGGGAGAAGTGGGAGCAGGAGCCCTTGTGGGGAGGGACTGGGTGGCTGAGAGTGCGAAACAATGAGGGAAGAGGAGGAGGCCCAAGATGACAAGGAGGAGACATTTTTGCCCAAGGCAGGAAGAGCAAGGAAAAAATGCGGCCTAGAAAGTGAATTTACAAGACAGAGAACCGGTCTTGGGTCCAGACTATCAGTGGTGGGCCCAGAGACCATTAAGTGCATTTTACAGTGGGGGAAACCGAGGCCAGGAGAAGTGATGGGAGCTGCTCATGGCTAATTAGCAGAACCTGAGGTACCTTCCTGCTAGCCTAGGGCGGTTTCACTGCCTTGTGATTACAGAACCATGAGTCTTTAGTGTGAAAAGTCATCTTAGAAATCATCTACAGGCCAATCCTTTTATTTTAAAGATGAACAAGCAGAAATCTAGAAAAATGAAGTAAAATTTAGCAGAACTGGGTTTCCTGACTCCTGGTTTGTTGCTGGGCATTGGTGATGGAATAGGGAAGAAAGTAAGAAAGTATGTTAGAAAGGGAACACTAAAGGCTAGAGAGAGAGAAGAGAGAGAGAGAGAGAGAGAGAGAGAGAGAGAGAGAGAGAGAGAGAGAGAGAGAGAGAGATTTCACTCACGTGCTTGTGTTTATAAGAAAGCTGGACCAGGACAGTGTTTCTGTTTTCAAATAAAACATGCTGCTGCCTTTGTAGAGGATGACGGTAAATGCTTTCACTTGTCGGGAGTGGAGATGGTAGAAATGAACCACCCATTCCACATCTCCTGATTCCAGTGGATGCCCCTGGGTAGGCAGCTGATCTGTGCCAGGAGTATACTTCATGCCTTGCATAATGCTGGAGCTATCTGGACTTGGGCCATACCTGCTCTAACCAGTAGACTTGCAGGCCCAGACTCTCCTTTACATACACAGGGTGCACATTTATTTAGTCAGGGCCTGTGTTGTTTGCTAGGGCTGTCATAACAATGTACCATAGACTGGTGACCTAAACAAAAGACATTTTCTCATGGTTCTGGAGGCTGGAAGTATAAAATCAAGATGTTGACGGGGTTGGTTTCTAGAGAGGTCTCTCTCTTTGGCTTGTTGATGGTTGTCTCCTCCCTGTGTCTTCTCATGGTCTTCCCTTTGTATACCTGTGCTCAAATATCTTCTTACGAGGATACCAGTCATATTGTATTAGAGCCCATGCCAATTATCCTATTTTAACTTAACAATCTTTTAAAGTACCCAGTCTTCAACTATTGTTACATTCTGAAGTACAAGAGGTTAGGATTTCATCACATGAATGTTAGAGAGACACAATTTCACCCATAAGAGAGCTACTTTGGTTGCAAGGAACAAATGCTCACTCATGTTAGTCAAATAAAAAGAGGGGTTATTTTTAAGGATAAGGCTATCTCATGAGAATTATGAACTAGAAAGCAATTCTTCTTATTTCCTTTTCTTTTCTGCCATGGTCGTTTTAAATCATGTTCACAAATTCTCTGACCCTCCTCCCATAGAGAGATGGAGTCTGTATCCTTGCCCCTTGAGTCTGGTTGGGCTGGTAACTGCTTCAACAAATAGAGATTTCTGAAGAGATGCTATGTGACTTCCAAGACTGGGCCATTAAAGACCATGCAACTTTCACCTTGTTCACTGAAGTACTTGCTCTTAGAGACCTGATCCACCTCATAAAAAGTCCAGCTACCCTGAGGGACCATGCTAGAAAGACCACAGGTAGGCATTCTAGTTTACAGCCCCAGCTGAGCCAGGCCTTCCAGCTGTCCCTGGAAAGGTGCCAGACATGGGAGTGAAGCCACCCTGGTCACTCTGCACCAGCCCATTGGCCAGCTGACAACCGTGAAGTAATTTCTGTTGATTCCATGTAGAACAAGAAGAATTACCCAGCTGAGCCTTGTCTGAATTCTTAACCCACAAACTCATGATATATAAGGAAACTCATGATATCTCAGTGTCCTACCGAGTCTAGCCCATGGGGAGGTCACTACCTCAGACCCTAACCCCTTCAGAGTTCTGCTGCCTCTATATTAATGAAAACTATTCTCAAAACCGCATAGGCTTTAAGATGGAGAGGAGTCTTGTGATCATCCAATTGACTCTTCTATCCTAACAGGAATCCCTTGGATGATAGTAGAAAGACAAAATCTGCCCCTCTCCACCTCTTTTTAATACTGCCAGGGCTAGGTTTCATCAGGGGCTTGCAAATGAGGTGGCTCACTTGCTGTAAATCACTTGTGCTTATCTAAAAATTCTAGGGCGGGGGAGCAGCTGACATTTGCTTTTCTCTCTTTCACTCTTTGGTCTTCATCCTGCCCTTAGCCATGCAAAGTAAGCAATTTCCCCTTTTATAGAACAATATTTGAATTATTTGAGCCCCTCACTTGAAGGTTTTAACTTTTCATAGCAAAACTGGGGCTCAGATGTCATTATAGAGAGTGGAGAAAGTGAGGGAAGGTGATCTGATTTCACAAGCAGTTGGGGGAGTGTGGCTGGGGAAGCCAGCACTAAGTTCATGTTCTCAACTGCAGGCTCTTTTGACCATATATCTTTACTGATTTTTCACAAGATAGCATGCCTGGCTCAGCCCTTCCTTTCTGTACTGGTTTCCTAGGGCTGCCATAACAAATTGCCACAAACTGGGTGACTTGAAGCAGCAGAAATGTATTCTCTCACTTCAGTTCTGGAGGCCTGAAGTCCAAAATCAAGGTGCTGACTGGGTTGGTTCCTTGTGCAGGCTCTGAGGGAGAATCTGCTCTTTAACTTTCTCTTGGCTTCCTATGATCAAAGGAAATCCTTGGTGTTCCTCAGCTTGTAGACACATCCTTCAGTCTCCACTTCTGTCTTTATGCCATGTTCTTACCTGGGCCTTCAGTGTGTGTCCAAATTTCTCTTCTTTTAAGGACACCAGTCATTGACTTAGGGTCCACTCTAATCCAGTATGACCTCAACTTAACTAATTATATGTGTAAACCCTTATTTCTAAATGAGATCACATTCTGGGGTTCTGGATGAACATAACTTTTTGGAGGGACTATTCAACCCAGTTCTCTTTTCTTCCTTCCCAACCCTTCCCTCTCTCAATCCCTTCCTTCCCGCCTTCTTCCTCCCTCTTCCCCTCTCTCCCTCCTTCCCTCCCTCCCTCCTCCTCTACATTTCTGTTTCTCTCTCCATCCTTCTTTCTGAGTGCCCAGTGCTCTTGGAAGGATCATTATTTCTGCTCCGTGCTTAGTGTAGCACCATGTATAATTAGGTTGCAGGCCAGAAGACCTTCGAAAGGCAGATCAAATTGCTGCTTGCATGACTGCAGATCACTCAGTGCTAATATCTGGATTAGATGTTTCAGCAAATGATTCTCAAGAAGAAGGAAGAGAAAGAAGAGAAGAAGAAGAAGAGGAAAAATACAGTTTGTGAACTGAAATAATTTTTTGCAGTTTGCCTGCATGGCGGCAGGGAGCTGGAGTTGAGAGTTTTTTCTTCTAACGAATAAAGATAAACCTAAGCAGTGATCCTGTCTTCCTCTCCCTGAGGTTCTCTCAAGACCACACTCAGCATCAAAGCCATTGTTTGGATGCTTATGGACTTGTCCTGGCCAGTAATGTGGCCATTACCCAATGTGGTTAGTCTGAAATGAGATGGGTTCAAAGTACAAAATGCACACCAGATTCCAAATACCTGGTGTGACAGCAAAGATGGTAAAATATCACATTAATGATTTTTGTATTGGTTACATATTGAAATGCAGTATTTTGACTATATTGAGTTAGGTAATATATATTATTAAAATCAATTTTGCCTGCTTCTTATTTTACTTTGCAGCTACTAGAAATTTTTATTTTACTTTATTTTATTTTGAGGCAGGGTCGCTGGAGTGAAGTGGCGTGATCTTGTCTCACTGCAGCCTCATCCTCCTGGGTTCAAGCAATCCTCCTGCTTCAGCCTCTGGAGTAGCTGGGACTACAGGTGCAAGCCATCATGGCTGGCTATTTTTTTTTAATTATAGAGCTAGAATCTTGCTAGAATCTCAAACTCCTGGGCTCACGCAGTTCTCCTGCCTCAGTTTCCCCAAATGCTGGGATTATAGGTGTGAGCCACCATGCCCAGTCTAGAAAAATTTAAATGTCATAAGTGGTTTGTATTATCTTTCTATCACATTGTGCTGTTCAGAGTTCAAGGCAACATGGTGTGAATCTTGGCATTGCCACTGACAAGTTTCATTCCCTTGGGCATCATTTTCCTCCTCTATGAAATGGGCATGATGTGATAATGATACCTATTTTACCTCCCACTGGGAGTCACTATGAGTCTCAAAGGACAGAAGGCATACAGAGAAGCTTCGTAACTCTAAAATGCAGCACAAATGTGTCTTTTATCAGCATCAGCTGCCATAGCAACAGCGAAATCTGCATCACCACCACCACCACTATCACCATCATCAACATCAGCATCATTACTTCCTCTCTCAGCCAAGAGGATTAGGCCACCAGGGCAGGAACATAATACCAGACCCAGGGTAGAGCACAGCCCACAAGAATTTCTGCTTTCAGCTCTTCCCAAACCCTGTGGCTGGATTCTAAGTGACTTACCCTCTGCCAGCTGCCAACAGTGCTTTTGTCTGCTTGGAGGGGGTGGGGTAGGGCAGATCTCCGAGAAAAAAGTGCCTTCCACCTAGTACTCTTCAATCAATACAGCATTTATGCATGCTTTTGGATTAGAATAAGACATCCAGCTTTTTTCCCTTTCCCCAAAAAAGAATTTCTGTTACATCAGACCACCAAAGCATTTCCCCTCTCTTTTTTTGGCCACCAAATATTTTTATGATTTTCCACATAAACAGCTAGGGAAAATGCTAGCCGCCACTCAGGCAGCCGTGGCAGGCACACTATGTCTCCCATGAGAGTAAGAGATTTGAAAAAAACACTGACAAAAAACACAACAGAACCAAAGCCTAGGGGGTCAGGGGAGCAAGAGTGTGGCAATTAGTCGAAGATACAAGGATTTCTATGAATTCTTCTTGGGAACTTTGGGATAATGAACTAGAATTCATCGCAAGGCTTTGGGCAGTGAGTGCTCCCTTTTGAAAGAGTCAAACGTGAAATTAGCAGATGAAATTAGCCACCGTTGAGGTTGGGCGGTGGGTGTGGATCGGCCCCACACATCTGAGGGCTGGCCCAGGGTCCACCAGACCTGGCTCTTTCTGGCCCCGTCTTCCCAGCCTGACTTCCTGCCCTCTCCCCGTCTCCTCACTATGTGAGAATCACGCTGAAGTCAGGACCCTGCCTCCTGGACCATGCTGTGTAATGGCCAAGGGCGCGTGGAAACTATTGATGATTTGGTCTTCCTTTTTTTCTTTCTTATTTCCATCCCTGGCCAGCTTTCCCAGAGACATAGCGGGGCCTCTTGTTGCCAGCCAGCTGCTCTGTGCTGAGAGATTTAAAATCCTGCAATTGATTCTGACTGTGTCCAGAACAATAGGCGTCTGAATCTGATTTATTAATCTTCTGGGAAGTGAGAGAGGAGGTCTTCGTGTCCAGGCTGTTTACTGTGATGACAATGGGTAGGGCTTGGACTTGCGTTTCAGCTGAGTTTATTATGGCCTGAGGCATGGGAGTGGCGGAGGGTAGGATAGGCAGCAAGGATCCATGGCTCAGATTTAGGGGAGACACGCTGAAGGAGCAGCAGGAGGGGTGGGAGACTGCTTTGGGGAAGATCCCCACATGGGTGACTGCTAGTGACATAACTAGGGGGTGGGCGTGGTCCCCGGTAGAGGCTCAGCACAGTTAATTCCGTTATCTCACTTTTTTGGATTGAATTTCTAAGGTCTCTGAAAGATATAAAGTGGATATGCATGGCTAATGTGTTTCTACACAGAAGCAGGGGGCAGGATGAGATGACCTTTGAGAAGGTTGGCAGGCATGTGGGTCAGGGCCTGCCCTAAAGAGTGTGCAGGACAAGAGAGTAGGGCAGAGATGATAGGGCTTCACTGCATCACTAGACTAGGTGACTGGACACCCGGCGGGCATCTGGCCACGGAGCCACAGCATCCTGGCCCCCTAACACGTGGAAAGTCTTTTAGTACCTGAAGGTTTGCAAGTGAAAGACAGGAAAACCAATGCCTCTGCACGGTTAGAAGAACTGACTTCTGCCTCAGATTACCTGGGTCTGGATCCTAGCTCTGCCACCTGTTGGCTGTGAAACGTCAGACAGGTTACTTAATCCCTCCGGGCCTCTCAAACTCCACCTCTAAAATGGGCAGAAGCAGGAGAAAATGGGTGGAGGCCACAGGGAGTCTGACAGTGGTTTGACTCAAGAAAGAATATTCTGTCAGAATTTAGAATGCAAGAGTAAGAAGAGAGGGAGTGAAGAAAAGGGAAAGGAAGGAGGCCAGAAGAAAAGAGGGGGTTGTATATACTTATACACATATACTTTAGTGGGCATATCTGTAAAGGAACAGTGACATGCCCAGCAAAAGCAGGAGATGAGCACAGTCCCAGCCTGTGTCGGGACATCCAAAGAGTTTGCTCCAGGCACCTCCCCAGGCCGCTGTCCGCTGAGAACAGGAGCAGTCTTATTGTCTCCTCCCCTGTCCTCGCTCCCCAAGGTGGTTGGACACCAGGGATGGCTTTGAAATGTAGGTGATGAAAGGAGGGACTGGCATTCTTGAAGGATGTCCTGGGGTGCTGTTTGGACCGTGTCTTCAAGGAGAGCTTCCAGATCAGACCCTTTAGGACACCAAGCCTAGCGCTGCCTGCAAGGGAGCACCCCGCCCAGTCGGGAGCAGCCTGTGCTACAGGGTGGTGTCCTCCTCCTACCTTGGCTTCCTGGGTGGCTTCTGTCCCGCCACTCTCCCTTGGAAAAGTACCAACTGTCCGCCATAAATGGATCTTTTTCTGGCTTGGAGGCAGCATTCATTTCCTCTTCCTCCTCTCTCACCCCTCCAGGCTACCCGCTGAGGCTGAGTCTATGCCAGTCATCCCCTTCTCCATACTTGGACCAACCTTGTCCTAGTGCTGGCCTCCTCGCCTCTCCCCTGCACCCAGGGGCCCTTGCAGCCTGGTGTGTGCTGCTCTGGGAGGCCCCACCACTAGCCAACCTCCACCCCTTTGCCCCAGTCTTTCCACTGAAGGACCTGGAATGGGGCCTCCGCGCACATCCAGTGAGATGATGGATGTACAGTGCCTAGTACAGAAAGTGCAAGCTATGATGACATCGTTGCCATTATTGTCAGATGGGGGATGATGAGGCCAAGCCCTCTGTGCAGGCTTGAGGGTAAGACCCCAGCCTAGAAAGAGGCACCACAGACCGTGCCTGTGAGACAGGGCGGGCGGCGAGAGGGATTGGTGGGGGGGGGGGGGCACGGCGGCGAGGGAGGCCAGCGTGAACGAAGTTCATGCTAAAGATACTTGGCGGCAGGGAGGCCACAGGACTGTGGCTGGGCGCCAGGCCAACCGCGAGCCTCATTTCCATATGCGGGTCAGCCTGCGGCATGTTTATAGCCGCCTCTCGCATAGCTTTACCAGGAAGGCTCGGCCCCCCAGGTCCGTGGGAGGCGGGCTGTGGGAGGTGGGCTGCATGCCTTTGGCTGACAGAGCTCGGTTCCCATCAGAGTCAATTAGCGGGCGCGGCCCCCAACGTGAGGTCAGGAAGCAAGCCCCGGGCACCTCGGGGATGTGTGAAGAGAGGGAGGTAGGTGAGATCTATATGGGGGGCTGTCCACACATGGCTGTGTGGTTATAAATACACACAGGCCGCTCGTGGAGCGCTGTGGGTGCCCACACGGCTCTGCACACAGCTATATATGAGATGTAAACACACACAGACACGGGCCTGCGGTGCAGGGCGATTGGAAGGCTGGGGGCGCAGCCACAGCAGCACTTCCTGGGGCGGGGGGAATCTTTCGTGCCTCCTGCTGCCTCCAGGGCTGCCAGGGAGCCGGGCTCGGGGATCATACCTTTTCCTCTGTTCAATGAGAGGGCACGTGGATGAAGTGTCCAGCCAAGACTGGGGCTCGAAGTGCTTTATAAATAGCTTGCTTGAGCTTGGAGGCTTCCTTCTCTTCCCTTTCTCACTTATCTCTCCAAAGCTGTCTGGTTGAGTCTGATTCTCTCCCAGTCACCATCTTCTTTCCACTTCTGCCATTATTATCCTGGTCCTGGCCTTGTCATCTTGTATATGTTGCACTCAGTGGTAGATCTATTAGCCCAAGGCTCCTAACGTGGTAAATGTTTAATTGCTGGTTCTCTGGGGGACAAAAAAGAAAACAAAAAAAAGTCCTGGACTGTAGTGTTTATCAGTTCCTGTGGTGTAAACATTCCCATCATGGTCAATGTCAGTGTGAGGTGGTTGAGTGCAGAGTTGGGAAGAGATACACAGTAACCCATCATTATACAACATCTCCACTAAATATAAATAATATCAAAGGCAAAGTAAATTGTCAGAAAATAAAGAGAAAGTGATGAGTTTTCGAGTACTTACTACTTTCTTTTCTTTCTTTCTTTTTTTTGAGTCAGGGTCTCATTCTGTTGCCCAGGTTGGAGAATAGTGGCACTATCACAGCTCACTGCAGCCTCCACCTCCTGGGCTCAGGTGATCCTCCCATTTCAGCCTCCCAAGTAGCTGAGACTACAGGCATGTGCCACCATGCCCAGCTAATTTTTGTTTATTTTTTGAATTGGAATCTCACTTCGTCGCCCATGCTGGAGTGTAGTGGCACACTCTTGGCTACCCCAGGGTCAACGTGCCAGGCTTCGGCGATCCTTCTGCCTCAGCCTTCCAAGTAACCAGAACTATAGGCGTGTGCTACCACACCCAGCTAATTTTTTGATTTATTGTAGAGATGAGGTCTCGCCAAGTTGCTGGGGCTGGTCTCAAACCCGTGGACTCAGGCAGTCCACTTGCCTCAGCCTCCCAAAGTGCTGAGATTACAGGTTGAGCCATTGAGCTCGGCCTATTTTTTTTGTAGAGACGAAGTCTATCTATGTTGCCCAGCTGATCTTGAACTCCTGCGCTCAAGCCATCCTCCTGCCTCAGCCTTCCAAAATGCTGGGATTACAGGCATGAGCCACTGCTACTGGCTCTTACCTTTGCTTTAAATGTAATTTATTTAATTATGATTTATTTAATTATAATAATCCAATAAAAAATAATAAGCATGCTCAACAGCTGGCTTATAAAAACTCTCACATATCGAATATTGTAGGCTGGTAATAGCAGGATTCAGGGCCCCATTGCCTGCACGAAAACCTCTGTCTCTTGCGCAGCCTTCCTGCCTCCAGTCTCTCTTCATTCCTGAGTTATGTTCCTAAAACACAAACCTGAGAATGTCTTTACTCTATTGAAAGTTTTTGTGAATTCTCCAGTTTCAGCCTGGATCCTAGGTGTCCCTCCCACCCCAAACCTCCATCCACCAAATAGACTGTATCATTATGTGGTTCTGAGATCTCGCTAAGGCCTACCCTGTAGAGTCACCTTGATTGTCATTCTATCCCTCTACTCTGCCTCTTCACTGGGTTTTGCCAGTTCATCCTTTAGAACAGGGGTCCACATCCGGCCTGATACCTGATTTTCTATGACACACAAGCCAAGGATAATATGTTTATTTTATTTTTATTTTTTTTTGAGTCAGAGTCTCACTCTGTCACCTAGGCTGGGATGCAGGGGCATGAACATGGCTCACTGCAGCCTCAACCTCCTGGGTTCAGGTGATCCTTCTACCTCAGCCTCCCAAGTATCTAGGACTATAGGCACATGACAACATGCCCAGCTAATTTTTTTGATTTTTTTTTTTTTTAAAGAGACGAGGTCTCACTGTGCTGCCCATGCTCGTCTTGAACTCCTGGGTCAAGCAATTCTCTTGACTTGGCCTCCCAAAGGGATGGGATTACAGGCATGAGCCACCATGCCTGGGCAATTTTTACCTTTTTAAATGGTTGAAAAAACAAAACAAAACAAAAACACCCAGAAGAATGATGTTTCGTGACATGAACATTAGATGGAATTTAAATTTCTGTGTCTGGCCGGGCTCGGTGGCTCAGCCTCTAATCCCAGCACTTGGGAGGCCGAGGTGAGTGGATTGCCTGAGCCCATAGGTTCGAGACCCGCCTGGGTAACTTGGTGAGACCTCATCTCTACAATAAATCAAAAAATTAGCCAGGTGTGGTAGCGCGCGCCTGTAGTTCCAGCTACTTGGAAGGCTGAGGCGGAAGGATTGCCGGAGCCCAGCAGGTCGAGGCTGCGGTGGCCAGGAGTGGCCACTGCACTCCAGTCTGGGCAACTGAGTGAGACTCCAACTTAAAAAAAAAAAAAAAAAAAAATTTCTATGTCTATAAATAACGTCATATTGGAGCATAGCCACACCTATTCATTTATCCATCATCCGTGGCTGGCTTCCTGCTACAACAGCCTGCAAAGCTTCAAATATTCACTGTCTGACCCTTTACAGAAAATATTCAGGATTCACTTCAGAGGTTGCCACCACCTTGAGGCCTCCCGTGACTTCTCTGGCAGAGTTAGACATCTCCTCCTCTGCACCGGTGTCACCTTCCTCTGTTACAGCGATCACCACCAGGTATTGTTTGCTCATGTATCTATCAGCCCAAGCCTCCTGCAGTGTGGTTGGTGAGTCTTAGTTAACTTGATGACACCTGCACTTAACGTTGTGCCTAGCACATAGTAAGTGCTCAACTGATATTAGATGAATGAATGAAAAGCTAAGTCATGTCATTTTTCCCTATCCTTTTCATCAACAATGGATTGGAACACTGCCTTTTATATTCTGCTGTTGCAATTTGACGGAGATGGAAGACTTGTCGAACATGAAACGATTCGGATTAATGTTGTTGAACATCATGAGATGGCTGCTTTGATATTCTTGCTGGATCCCTGTCGGCCTCCATTGGAACACTGGAAAATGTAAAAGAAAAAGAAAATAAATATGTAGTATCGACTTCACTTGTAACCTCCCACTGGAGCCCTGGGTTTCTTTATCTTTGTTCCTGTTGGCTCTGCTCACTAAATTTTTTCCTGTTTTTCTCTCTTGTTCTGTGATTCTTTCAGAATCTAGTTCAAAGGCTTCCTCTTTCAGGAGGCCCTCCTTACTTTTCCCTACTCAAACATGAGTGCCAGATACCTATGGAACATACAGAGGTATAAAATGAAAGCTATGCATTTGTGCTTTGTGGTGATGATTCTTTAGGCATTTCATGTGCAAATGCCCCCTGCACCCTCCTCCATGGGATGGATCCTTCTTTCACTGAAAGAATAAGCCTATATGTACATGTGTTGTGTATTGAGCTGAGGGCTAGGGACAGGGAGATGAAAAAGATATAAACGTGCCTTTAAGGCAATCATAGTCCGGGAGGGTGGGTTTCAAATTGGGATCTATTGAGTCTGCAGCCTCTGTGCAGAGCCTGAGTCTTCTGGGGGCTGGGAGGTGGGTGGCCAGGCCTGGAAGGATTAGCAGATGGACAGGTGGCCCCCACCTCCACCCCTTGTTTCAACCCCATCATGACCTATTTTACATTTGGGCCTCAGCGGGAAGGCTTCCACCACCACTAGAACAAGTCTGGAAATAATTTAGTTGGTTGTAGGGCAGGTGTCAGAGCCCTTGTATAATTGACTTCCTCCATCCTGCTTCTCAAAGAGTACTATGTACAGTAGCAGCCCAGGTGTTTAAAAAACAGTGGACACTAACAAAATTCCTACTCAAATGCAAACAGTGTTAGACTCTTCTGGGGAGTCCAAAGGTTGCTAGAATTTAAGATCACTAGTTTATCATGGGCATCTATGGGCTTGTCTACCCAGCTTTGCCTCCCCCATCTTTTGGGTACTGCCCTTCCTTCTCCCTTCACATGAAGGTGGTGGTGGTTGCCATGTTTGTCCAGTTGATTGTTCTAGGGATGAAGACCTGACCTGAGAAGGGCTCACCCGTTGTTTCCCCCCCCCCGGACACTTTTGGAAACAAAACTGGGTGGCTGATTCTCTGGCAGCTCAAACTATTAGATATAAACCCCGAGAATTGCCAGCCTTTATATCTCCTGCCATGTGGATGCTGTCCATGTGTTCTACGCCAATCTATGTCCCTTTTTGTTCAGGTTAGTTTAAATTTGTTTTTGTCCTGTGAAGTCAAAATATTTCTAATAAGTATCATACAGTGGGGGGAAACAAATGTTTGCATCGCATTCGTTTAATTCACAAATTATTTTATTTTTTTGGAGACAGGATCTCAGTCTGTTGCCTGGCATGGAGTATTGTGGTGCAATCATAGCTTACTGTAACCTTGGATTCCTGGGCTCAAGCAATTCTCAGCCTCTCCAGTAGCTGGGACTACAGGTGCATGCCACCTCGCCTAGCTAATTAAAAAAAAAAATTTTTTTTCTGTAAACTTGAGGTCTTGCTATATTTGTCAATCTGTTAGGCTGGTCTTGTACTCCTGACCTCAAGCAATCCTCCTACCTCAGCCTCCCAAAGTCCTGGGATTACAGGCATAGTGTCCGAGCCAATCCATAAATGTTTAGTGAGCACCTCCTATTGTCCAAGTGCTGTTTTGGGCCCTGGAAACCTGGTAGTGAATGAGACAGTCTCTGCTCTCAGGGAGCTTAAGTTCTGAACGTTATCAACAAACACTACAGAGAGAAACACATAGTATATTGGGGAGCCATAGATGCTGTGATGAACAAAGCAGGAAAGTGTAGAGAGATTGTGAGGGAAACTTGAGGGGAGTCGGTGATAAGGGCTCTCTCAGGATGCATAAGTGGAAAGACCAGAGGAGCAAGCTGGCAGGAAAGGGAAGGAGAACTTGCCAGGTGGGGGAACCAGCAAAGACAAAAGCTCTGAAGTGGTGGCATGACCCTGATGTGTGGTTTAGGCATCACCTAAACCCAAGGGTCCAGATGAGGAAGTCAGGAGTGGGGGAGGTAGAAGCTGAGGTCAGAGGGGCGACTGAGCCCCACTGAGGATGAGTGTGTAGAGAGGTGACAGAACCTATCCAGTAGGATCTTATAGGGAGGGCACTGGGCCCCATCCCATAGGACATTGGAGAAAGGTGTCAGGTTCTGGCTCTGTGAGTCCAGGCACTGGGCCCAGCTACCTTGCATCCTGTGATGAGGACTTTGGATTTTATTCTGAGAAAGACTTTGAGCTGAATATGAATATTTCCTGAGATATGCTTCATTCTGTATAAAGAAGAGACCTTGTGGAGGAAGAGGCCAGAATAAAAGTGGGGAAAAGCCACGCTTGCAATCTCAGCACTTTGTGAGGCTCAAGTGGGAAGATTGCTTGAGGCCAGGAATTTGAGACCAGCCTGGGCAACATAGTGAGACCCCTTCTCTGCAAACAAACAAGGAAACGAACAAACAAAAAACAAAACAAAACAAGGAGAAGGAAAACAATGAGGATACAACTGTGAAAACCCTGGCAAGAGATATGGTAGCTTTACCTAGGGTGTAGACTTGGAAGCGACTGGAAAGATCCAGATCCTGGGATCATTTTGCAGAGAGAGCCAGCTGGTTTCTGATCACCTAATGATCATGACAAGACAAGGCAAAATAGTCTTGAAGTACTACCAGCATGTGGTAGAGGCCTAGTAAAGAGGCAGTTAAATCTGACTGGAGATTAGGCAAGGCTTCTCAAGAGGAGGTCACTTCTGAGCAGGGGCCTGGAGGCTGGGTGAAATGTTGAAAGGTGAAGAAGTAGGGAGAGCATTGGGAATGGGGAGAAGTCATGGAAGTAAAAATGTGCAGGTGTCCGTGGGAGTGGAAGGTGGCCCCATCATAGTTGGCAGTGGGGCTGAAGCGGGAGGTGGAACGGGGCTGTGGAGGGCCTTGTTGCCAAGCAAAGGGGTATAGACCCTGCCCCCACAGGCAGTAGGGAGCCAAGGGTTTAGGATAATGAACGACACTGTCTCTGATGACAGCATAGGGAGTCGTCTTCAAGGGCATGGAGGCTG
This sequence comes from Carlito syrichta, assembly GCF_000164805.1. Classification (NCBI taxonomy): domain Eukaryota; kingdom Metazoa; phylum Chordata; class Mammalia; order Primates; family Tarsiidae; genus Carlito; species Carlito syrichta. The sequence goes on along the minus strand of NW_007258907.1, from coordinate 737,354 downwards.
CAGACGGAGATACAAGGTAGGAAGCCACTGACAGGCCCAGGTGTGAGAGGATAAAGATATAGACCAGGAACTGGCCTTGTGGTTGGAGAGGAAGAGATGGAGTCTGGTGGATTTTCCAGAGCAGAACTTGCAGCATAACTGATTAGATGCTGTAAACCAGGAAAGCGGGGGACTAGAGGTGGCATCCCAACTTCTGGAGTCTGTGTCTGGGTGAAAGGTGATGACCCGACTAATAGAGGCCAGGACATGGGGGATGAGGAATCCAGTTTAGAACCTGATGAGTGTAGATGTGTGGTGCATATAAATGTGCTAAATGAACGAATGAATGCATCAGGATCAGACTCTGAGCTTTGCGGTGAAAGAATGAAACGTCCTATGGGAGTCTTGGCTGGCCTGCCCTAGTCTCTCAATGACTTGGATTAAACTGGACAGTTTCCAGCAACAGCTGCAAGGATGCTCCCCTCTGCCCAGCAGGGCAGGTGCTGTGAAGAACCCAGATGTTGTGGGAAAGGCATTTGACTTTCTGGTGATTTTTTAAAAGCAACCTTTAACTGAAGCATGACATAAGTGCAGAAAACTGCACAAATCCTACATGTACAGCTTGAGGCATTTTCACAAAGTTATTACGCCTTTGTAATCAGCACCTGGATCACGAATAGAACATTACCTGCACCCTGAAGCCTGGCTCTTCCATGTGCATGGTGGCTTCCTCTCCTACCTGGCTTCATCTGCAGGGCCCGGGTGTTCTACTATAATGGTCTTGTCCTTAGCTTGGATTGGGACTCTTGTCCCAAAGTTATGAATGGGAGCAGGTAGCTTTCCTCTGAACCACACCGCCCTCTTCATCCTCTGCCCTCTCCCATGACCCCAGGAGCCTGGGCCTGCAGCCCACTGATGAGAATCTTCCTCTGCTCAGCGTCTAGTGACTCTGGTGCTAGCTGTGGACATGAGTGACAGGCTGGGAATGTGAGACCAAGTCCCCTGTATCTTCAGACCCTGACTTGAGTGGAAGAAGTCAGAACCCTGAGAAGGTCTTTTTAACCTCTATGATGTTTGAAATAGAGACATTATTGGCTGGGCACAGTGGCTCACGCCTGTAATCCCAGCACTTTGGGAGACTGAGGTGGGAGGATTGCTTGAGGCCAGGATTTCAGGACCAGCCTGGACAACATATCAAGGCCTCATCTCTACAACAAATCAAGAAATGGTCTGGGTGTGGTAGGTCGTGCGTGTAGTCCTAGCTATTGGGAAGGCTGAGGTAGAAGATTGCCTGAGCCCAGGAGGTTGAGGCTGTGGTGAGTTATCATGTCACTGCATTCCAGCTTGGGTGACAGAGTGAGATCTCCAACTGGAAAGAAAGAAAGAAAGAAAGAAAGAAAGAAAGAAAGAAAGAAAGAAAGAAAGAAAGAAAGAAAGAGAAAGAGAGAGAAAGAGAGAGTCATCACATGCTTTGTTTTGATAAAATAATAGTAATGATAATAATAATTCTAGCAGTTACTTATTACCATTCCCAACCAGTTTAAGCACGGGGCACTTGTACCCTTTAATCCTTACACCCCTACCAGGGTGTTGCTGCAGGTTTTCAGTGGGTGCATTTGTTTCCTCACATTATAGTCATATATGCAGTGAAATTATAGTTCAAGGACAGTTTTCAATAATGAATTTTCTCTTTATCTCCAGGAAGATGGGATGGGAATGGGGAAAAAACCAACAACTTACTTTTAATTCAGTCAGATAATCATAGCCCAAACCTGTAACTAACAGTCTCTTTGGGAACTAATCTTCCACCTGGATGCTTTAAGCACCTGTCCCATCTTTCGGGTGTCACCCCCCATCCTCCTTGTCCCTCTTCAAGATGGCCCTGGGTGAGAAGTCTGCAGGAAAGGGGAAGGGCCTGGCACACCACAGAATCCATTGGTACTGAGGTGTCTGCAAGAGGAGTGGATGAGCTTATTACAGAGACAGGTTCCAGGGCAAATTTGATGGAAGAGGAGAGGCTGAGCCTCTGCCTCCATTTCCCTATAAAATGTACATTTATCTGGAATCAATAGCACAAAGGTGGTGGCTCCTAGGAGGGGGCAGCACTGAGGCAGAGGTCTTGGGCTTCTGGGAGAAGGTTGGACCAGGGCCTCTGGGTAAGAGGCCAGCGACCGAAGGGTAAAATGAACAGCAAGTGGCAGACGTCAGCCTCTGGACGTGCTTCCCACACGCTGTGAGGGAGGAATTATGGGTCACAAGTTGCCCTTCCCCAAGTCAGGGCTGCCTGTTACAAGTCTATGTGCACAGAGTTATCCTTCGCCAGGTGAAAGCTGGTGTCTTCCCACAGAACCTATATTTCTAATTAGCATCCTACCACCCAGAGGGCTGATGTAATGTGGGTCATTCTTTCCAGAAACAGAGGCTGGGATGTGAAAAAAGACAAGGGTCCATTGATGCCCACAGCCTAAACATGGCCTCACTAGTCTGTCCAGTCATGGAAGAGCAGTCATGTTGATCTTTCCACCTTTCCCACCAGGTACAAAACTAGGAAGATGACATGCACTATCTTCTGAGAATCTGGACCTGAGGGTTTCTTGGTACTGCTGCATGAGAGGAAGGGGACCAATTCTTCAAGGTACCAGGTAGATTTTTCTGGGACTGGCCATGATGATAGCTGGCTGTGATGGTGTATTGGTGGTACCTGTATGTGCTGAGCTGGCTGCCCTGACCTTGGGGATGCTGGCTGCACCTAGACTGATTGCAGCTGTAGGGTAGCTGTAACCTCCAGGAAGCCATAGCATGCCATGACTGTACTCTGCTGGCCTGTCTCATCAGCTCTAGCCACTACCAATGGAGGGCGACAGAGCTTCAGGCTGGGACTGCCTTGGCTCCTAAGGAGGCAGAGCACAGAGCACTTAAGGCTGTGCATGAAACGCCCTCAGTGCATGGCTGGAATCTGGCCATGGAATGCGGAGACACACAGGAACCACTGTGCCAGCCCAGAACTCCAGGGACCGGGGCTCCCAGGAATGCCTGCCTGGTTATTGCTTCCTCCCCAACAACCTTAACACACTGTACACAGGCTGGGGTTGGGGAGGATGGAACTAGGAACTGGGACAGAACTGGCCCATGGGATGTGGAGTGTGGCTCCAAAAGACATTGCCTAGAGGTGAAACCAGGGGCAAGAACTACCAGATAGTGGAACAGCACACCATTGTGAATGGGGCTGAGTAGACAGAGGATGAGTTATGGGTTTGAAAGAGTGGAGAGGAGTCAAAGACTGGAGTGTTCCCTGAGGTATTGAAATGAGACATAGGGATATGGAGGGGTTTTTTATAAGGAGTTGACTGATTTAGACCATCCATCCATCCATCCGACCATCCATAATCATCCATCTGACCATCCATCCAAATATCCATCCATCCATCCACCCATCCATTCATCCATCCATCCAAATTCCATCCATTAATCCAAATACCCATCCATTCATACATATATACATTTATTCATCTAAGCATCCAACCATCCAAACATCCATCTACCCACTCATCCACCCATCCATCCACTTAATGATTCATTTGTTCAACAGCACTTAAAATGTGCAAGGAAATGTGTTTGAGAACAGTGGGAGATACAAAGTAAAATAAGGCCAGCTCCTCTCATGGTCTTCCTCTCCCAAATATAGTCAATCTGAGGCTCAAGGAATAACCTGTCAAGGCACCACATCTTGCATTAGTATTACATGCTGCCTCTTGTACCCACCTTAGTAAAGACAACAATTGTTGTATTTTTGAATATTTACTATAGTTGCAGCACTAGGGACTGTGCGTACATTATCTCATTTAATGACATCTCTATGAGGGGACTGCAACCTGGGATGTTTAAGGAATTTGGTGAGGTAACTTGCCTATTGGTGAGAGATGGAGTTGGAATATGAATGAGATCAGACTCTAAAGTAAATGCTCAGTCTGCCATGTCCTACTGCCTTCCAACTCACAGGATCCTGGTGCTGGATTTTAAACTCCTAGGGGGTATGGATTGGTGTCTGCAAAGCACGTCCTTTTATTTTCAACACCAAGAGTCTAGAGTGATCTGTGGGACAAAGCAAACCCACTCTCTCATCAACAAAATGAATTGTACTTTCATCTGGTTCATATGTTGAATCTTTGAGCAAATTACTTAATTCTTTTTAAGTTTGCTTATCTGAAGTACAGTAGTTCTCTCTTATCCATGGGTTTGCTTTCTGTGGTTTGGGTTACTTACGGTCAACTTTGGTTAGAAAATATTAAAGGGGAAATTCAAAAAGTAATCAATTCTTAAGTTTTAAATTGTGCACCATTCTGAATAGTGTGAGCATCTTACCTGCCCCTTAGTAGTTTAGTAACCATCTTGGTTGTCAGATTGAAAGATCACAAGAAGAAGGGTGAGTTCAATACAATAAGATATTTTGAGAGAGAGAATATAGTTACTTAAGTTTTATTATACTGTATTGTTAGAGTTGTTCTATTTTATTTTATTTTTATTATTTTTTAGAGACAGAGTCTTGAGTGTGGAAGTGCAGACTGGAGTGCATGGTGTGATCACACCTCACTGCAGCCTCAAACTCCTGGGCTCAAGCAATCCTCCTGTCTCAGCCTCCTGAGTAGCTGGGACTACAGGTGTGAGCCACCACACTTGGCTAATTTTTTACAATTTTTTTTGTAGAGATGGGGGAGGGGGCCTCACTATGCTGCCCAGGCTGGTCTCAAACTCCTGGCCTGAACAGACCTTCCGCCTTGGCCTCCCAAATTGCTGGGATTATAGGTGTGAGCCACCATGCTCCCCCCAACCCCATTTCCAGTTCATTATTAGCTACTGTTGTTAATCTCTTACTGTGCCAAATGGAACTTTCTCATATGTATGTATGTAAAGGGAAAAAAAGGTATAGATAGGGTTCAGTACTATCCGAGGTGTCAGGCACCCACTGCACCTGAAATAAATACCTAGATTAAAAGGTTGCAGCTGGGCTCGGTGGCTCAGCCTGTAATCTCGCACTTTGGGAGGCTGAGGTGAGCGAACTGCCTGAGCCTGCAGGTTCAAGACCTGCCTGGGCAACTTGGTGAGACCTCATCTCTACAATAAATCAAAAAATTAGCCGGGTGTGGTAGCGTGTGCCTGTAGTTACAGCTACTTGGAAGGCTGAGGCAGAAGGATTGCTGGAGCCCAGCAGGTCGAGGCTGCAGTGGCTGGGAGTGGCCACTGCACTCCAGTCTGGGCAACAGAGTGAGACTCTAACTCAAAAAAAAAAAAAGATTGCTGTGAGGAATAAGTGAATTGACACATGTGAAACACATAGACCTGTGTTTGATATGTAGTAAATGCTCAGTTAATTTGAGCCATCAGAGCTGCCCAAGACATTGTTTCCCCAGAGGTTCCTATGGCTGACACATGTGCAGACCTGCTGGTGCATTAACCTCTTCTTGTTAGAGATGACACTACGCAGAGAAGCAGACCCTTCCCAAGGCTGTTCAGTGTACTGTTTCAGTGGTCTGCAATGTCAGGAGAAGTGATTCTGGACAGGGAAGCCAGGCGGGCAGACGATGGCACAGGGTGGCTCGATGCCTGAATGGCGCTGAGTTACTGCCAGGAGCTGCCCCCTCCCTCCCAGTTCTTCTTGGAGGGTACCTGGAGTCATAGCCAGCTTCCCTCATCTGGGAGAGAGTGTCTCCTTGATGGTTTATCTGGGGTCCCTTTCTCTCTCTCCTCTGTGGGGCCAGGCTGAGCCCCTGCAGAGCAGGGACAGTGTCTTAGCATCTCTGGATCTGTAAGACCTGGCACACGCTAGGTATCCAGCACGTCTATATTAAGGGAATAAGAGTGCTCTGGCACTAAAAGAAGCAACTGTGCAGCCCGAATACATGTGATGCCAAAGGGAGATCAAGCCAATGGTCACTAACTTGGGTACATTCAATGTTTGAGGCTCTCCTTCAACAGAGTAAGTTGACAGGAGGGATCTTAATGAAGGGTTGGCTGGGGCGAGTGTACAGACCCAACTAGGACCCCAAGACCATTTGGTTGGAATTGTTTCTGTTGTTTGTTATTTAAATTGCAAGCTTCTCGAGTTCAGGGAGCACCACCAATGTGTCCCTGTGCCTTAGCCTCTTACCACAAGGCCAGACACAGGATGGCCATGTCCATGCATATCTGTAGCATGTGTGATTCTGCAATCCCCAAGCCAATGGAGACCACTTCGTTCTCCCTGAACTTCTGATCCCACCAGACAGGCCTCTTCTTTCCAAGCCATCCCCGGCCACTCCGTCATCCATCCCATCTCCTCTCCCTGCCCCACCCCCTCAGCTCCTAATAGAAACACCGCGAGACAGGGCTCTGAAGAAAACGTCGCCTGCCCAGATTTGATCAGGACACAAGTGAGAGGCAATGATTTGTGAAGAAATCCTGGTCCTGTCTAATGGAATTTTCCCAAAATAAATTCATGTAAACAACTTCCCACAAAGAGGCAGTCAGGGGAGCTGGGTGTGTAAACAGCAGGAACAGTCGCGAGCACTATGGGTTCCAGGGGTGCTGTGTCATCTGGAGGGGGGGTTGTGGGGAGACTCCCTTTAGCAAAACACCTTTGGCTCCAGTCCTTCTGATGTCATAATGTCAGCCAATTCATTAACTTAAAAAAAGTCCTTATTTTACTATCATTCCCAGAACATAGCAAGACCACTTTGTAGTTAAAAGACGGCAGGATAACTTTTGTTTACATTTTAAAATCCAGTTCCAAACCCAGTCAACCAGGAGATGATCTCGTCTAGAGAAGGTCGGGGCAGGAATGGGGTGGGTGAAGGGGATGGTGAGGGAAGGGTGGCTGGAGCAAAAACCCTGGAGAAAGAGAAAACGAAGTCTCTTTTCATACAGTTCCTAGAATTAAGATGAAAATCCGCTCTTCTTAAGATACTCGGAAGGACACAAAATTCTTGTGGTTCGGATGCCTCTGGCCACGTCCCAGTGCAGGACCGTTGAGAGCTGGACGGTGCACAGCATGCAGACCAAGCTTCCAGAGGGAAGTGTGTTCGGGGAATCTTCGTGGGACACACCTCTTCCCCAGACATTTTTTCCCGACCAAGTCTGACTTGCCCAAACCCCGAACTGTTTTCAGGATCTGGGTTTGATGACTTTTCCTCCCTCTCATTACCAGGGCCTGGAGAGAGAAGACCTGTATTCAAGTTCAGGCTGGGCCACTGATATGCTACTGTGAGACTTTTGGCAAATTGTGTAACTTCTCTGGGCCTCAATGGCTTTATAGATACAGTGGAAATCTGGAAAACAAATCCAACCTTGTGTACCTTATACAGTTGTCAGACTCAACTCAGGACATAACTGCAAAATTGAGGGACTTTATTTATGATCATGGATTTGATTCTGAGTTTTGTTTAAGCCCTATCTAGGCTCAGTTGGGTTGTGATGAGTCTTTGCAATAATAGTCAGAGCCAGGGAAACAGAGGCAGGTGAGAGGAGTGTGCCCGGGGGCGGTGGGAGGAGCCAAGGGATAACAGGGGGGCAGAAGGGAAGGTGGGGCCACCAGCAATCTCTTGGGCTGATGTGACCCATGCTGGTCTCAGAAGGATATCAGGACTGCTCTGTCACCCTATTTGCTCAACCAGGCTAGTAGTCTGTTGGTAATGATGATGAAATGCTGACTGTGGCCGACTAGTCTTGTTTTTTTTATCCCTGGAATAGGATTGTGTATCCTACTCCTTCTGGTGTGATTTTTCAGTGCTCCCTCCCCCACTGGGGGAGAGTATCCTTTCCCACCCCACTGATGTCGGTTTGGCTGTCTGACTTGCTTTGGCCGATGGGATGCTCACAGAGGGTCCTGAGGTCTTTGATGTTTTTATGCAGTATGGCTTCTTGTCCAGCACTCCTAAGATCTGCCCCGAGAGGACCACCCTGGTAGCTGCGGGTCCAAGAAGAATGTACGGACACATGGGTGGGTCTGGACGTAATCCAGAGCCAGAGCCCAGCACCCTTGACTGGCAGCCTGACACAGAGTGACCCCAGCTAGCTCATAGACCTGAGTAGGACATGAGTCAGTCAGAGCTTGTGGTTGTGGGTCATGGGGTTTGGGGAAGGTCTGTTGTGCGTGATTGCAGGCTGATGTGCTGATAACAGCAGTGGAGGGAACAGGGTTTCCTCATTTTGCACAGTTTCAATGGCAGCTAAGATTCGCTAAGTGAGAACGTCGAACCAGGATCAGCAAGTGCCAGTCAACACAGCACCAGGCAAAGGGATGAAGCCTGTAATAATTGATACTAATATATTTCCCTTTCCAAAAGTGCTAGGTCCCCTACATGTGCAGAACACTCGATGCCTACGACGATGTAAACAGAAAACAAGATGCTTTATGCTTAATGAGGGAGAGTTTGGCCTCTGAAGTCAGGTTTGAACTCTGACGTTGCCACGATTCAGCTTTGTGACTTGGGACAAGTTACTTAGCCTCTCTGAGTCTTCACTGCTTCATCTTTGAAATGAGGAGCTAAGAACTTTTGTGAGAAGATGTGGTGTTAGCATTTTTAGTACAGTGCCTGCAACCTGGTGAGTGCTTAATAAATGTACTAATGATCTTTAGCTGTTATTCTGGATGTGAAATAATATTTGCTCATTTATTTGTACCAGGCAATGTTTCCATGAAGGGCCAAACGTAGTGAAGAACGTAGGTGACTGTGTGGAGATGTCGGCCCCAACTGCTGAGAGCCTCCTTTGAGGAAAGGTGATCTTGTTCCCACATGGGGCATGGCTTTAGGCAGCCTGAACAAGAAAGGTGGATTCAGCTCAAGCCCTTTGTCCTGTGTCATCAGTCGCAATGGACAGACCTCTAGAAAATGGGTCTGGTTTTGCTCAAGGAAGGAAATAAGGGACAAAGAATAGAGGAGGGGCCGTTTCTTCAGGCTTAGGGCCTGTGAGTTGGGGATTGGAAGCCTTATCCGCGGAGTGGCCATTCCTTCTTTTCCCTGGGGCTAGAAGAAGGTCATGGCCTTCTGCTGAAAATGCTTCCTGAGCTGGACACTTGAGGCTCCTTCCCCATCATCTTCAACCAAAGCTGATAATGATGATAGCAATGAAAAGTTATATTTCAGAACAACTTACAATTTACTATAAAGGACAGTATTTGATTTTGATTCTCACAACTCCATGAAGAGGCAGGACAGGATTTTTGCTCCATTATTGGAGAGGCAGCAAGAAAATTTCGGCCTACAAACTCAGATGTACAAACAGTCAACTTTAATGTCTGTTTCAAGCTCCCGTTGTGTTGTGGGATCAGATCTGATCTATTTCCCTGTGGCCCCCTGCACTGCCCTACATGTCTCCCTTGTGGTTTTGTCTAAGTGTCGTGGGGCAGCTGTGTCTCCACTGAGATGTTCCCCATCCCACCTGACCCCTGGCTAATGTGTGTAGTCTCTGTTGTTTCTGTCATTTCTTATTCTCAGTTGCAAGACGTCTGGCTCTCTTAGCTGACTTCAGGGCCAGTCACAGTTACACAGGGGACAGTCATCTGCTTTCCTGCCACTCTGGTGATTTCTAACTCATCAGGGCTGTGTTGGGTCTTCCTTTTCTGCACCTGCCACGCGTGGGTTTGCCACCGTCTCCTCCAGGGCAATAAGGCACCTGGAAAATAAGGCAGGGGTCTCAGATTCCACAAACCCATATAGAAAGGTCCTGTCATTTTCCCATCCCACTCTCATCACAGCCAAGCGTTTATTCACCACTGGGCTTCCCCAATAGTATCAATGAAGGAAGCATTAGATAAGAATCTCCAAAATGTGTGATGGTTTAAATATTGTTGGAGATAATTGACCAGTCACATGAAATCCAAAGTGGGTGTCACTAATTGGCAGGTGGCTCTCTAGACACCTTCCATCGGTAGCTCCTACATCCTCAACATGTGTCTTCCAAGGCTGCATACTGTGTCTGAATTAGGCCAGGGGATTCAGCAAGAACACTGAAGAGTCAGACTAGGGAGGCTCTTCAAGTCCAGGCCTGGAAGAGCCGCACATCAGTGCTGATCACATTCTGTTGGCTGGAACTCGGTCCCATGACTGTGCCCTGCAGAGGCCTCTGGGAAGGGTAGCCTACCTACATGTCCAAGACCCAGGGGAAAAGGGCATAATGAACAGCAAGTCTGTCTCCTCTCCACCATTACTTCTTCATGTGAGGGGAGGGGTCTTTTACTCAATCTTAGATCAAGCAGCCTAATTCTGATTCATTGTGTAATTTCCGTGTCTTCAGGATCGATCTATTTTTAAAAGTCAGAAGCCTTTTCTTTGCTTCCAACATAGCTTTCCTTCCCTGAAGAAGTAGAGGCTGCAAAATTCAGTGCCTGATGGGATAAGGGACCTGAGAGACAGGAAGTACTGGAGGAAAACACACCCTGAGTATTTTGCAGTCTTCGAGGAAAAGTGACTTGGGGACAATGGCCCAGCTAGTAAGTGATGGAGCTGAGGTTTGATTCAGAATACAGGAGGCCTCAACCTCTTTGTTGGGGTTTCCCAATCCATGACATCTGGAAAGTCAGGAACCTGGGAGAACCTCAGCTCATTCATATTCTGCTGCGTGATGTCTGGACCAAGGATGTTTGGACACACCCAATGATGTGGTAAGGATGAAACAGGTGAGCTTGGAGACTTATCATCTGGGGATCTTTAGTGGGGATGTCCAGCCCAGAGGGTTTATGCCGATCTTTTCCTCTCTTACGTCTCCTTACACCCTGATCCCGTCTCAGCTCTGCCTTCTTTCTAGGCAACTCCATCATTAGCACCTGCTTTCTCCAGGGCTCCAAACTCTGCTGCTGCTAACAGATTCAAATCGACATCAAAATTGGGTTGGGAGTCAGCTTATGCTTACAACCAACACTTCATTCAATGAACGCTTTATTGAGCACCCCCTCTGTAATGAGCACTGTGGAGTGAGATTTTCAGGGTAACGCGAAGAGGACACAGTCTCTAAGTTGGAAAAAGTCGAGTTTGAATTCTGGTCTGGTTACTCAAGAACAGGATGGCAGACCAAGCAACTTTTCATTCCTGGGCTGCACTCCCTCATTTCTGAAGTCGGAGAAATCAAGCCAATTTCTTAGGGATTGTATTAAAAGGCCTTGCCCAGAGCTGGGCTCTCACTTCTCTACAGTCCAGTTTACAGACCCACCTCCATCTGCGCCCATCTCCTCCTCTGTCTCCCTATAACCCTTCCACCCACATGTGACCTGGACCCCAGTCTCACTTGACCTCTCAGGCCCATCTCTTTACTACTGTCCCCTCTCTGATGGATCATTCCAATTAGCCTTCTAACAACTGCTCAAAATGTTCATCTTTTTAAAGGGATGAAAATCATCCCTTGACATCCCCATCCCCACCCAGCTACTACCCTTCTTCTCTTCCCTACCCCATGCCAGACTTGAGCTGCTAAAAAGAACCCACTCACGTATGCTGCCCCTGGACCCTCCCCCAGTCCAGTATGGCGCCCATCCCACTAATCCATGAGGCTGCTGTTACCAGAGTCACCAACCACCTCTGTGATGCCAAACACAATGACTCCTTCTCTGTCTCCATCTTACTTCACCCTGAAGTAGCTTTAGACCCTGTGGACCACTCCTTCCTTTCTAAAACATTAGTTCCTCCTGGTTTTCCTCCTGTCTTTTGGGCTTCTTCTCAGTCTCTTTTTCCAGCTCTTGTTTCTCTACTTGCTTTCTATGTGTTAAGGTTTCCAGTCCATAGCCGAGCTTGGTGGCTCAGCATGTATTCCCGTGCCTTGGGAGGCTGAGGTGAATGGATTGCCTGAGCCCGCGGGTTCAAGACCCACCTGGGCAACTTGGTGAGACCTCATCTCTACAATAAATAAAAAATTAGCCGGGCGTGGTAGCGCGCGCCTGAAGTTCCGGCTACTTGGAAGGCTGAGGCAGAAGGATCGCCGGAGCCCAGCAGGTCGAGGGTGCGGTGGCCGGGAGCGGCCACTGCACTCCAGTCTGGGCGACAGAGTGAGACTCCAACTCAAAAAAAAAAAAAAAAACAAAAACTCTCCAGTCCTGATCCCGCTTCTCTCTCTCTTCAAGTGATTTTGTTCATTCCCAAGACTTGACATGACATCTTATACATTCTCACTCCCACATGCAAAGCTCCTACATGTGCATTTCTTTGGAATTCCATGTTTCCATGTAGACACTGACTTGACACGTGCTCCTTGAGTTAAATGTTCCTTTCATCCTCGCCCTCCCTCACTCCCATGTGCATTCCATCACCAAGCTCATTGATTATATCTGCAGGTGTATCTCTGATGCCCCTGCACTCACCCAGCCACCTTCCTTTTTATAACCACTTCCTTTCTGATGTCCTCGGTTCTACTCTTATGGTCATCAGCAGGGCGATCTTCTTTAAAATGTTAATTATGTCATATCTGGACACTATATCCTGTCCCCAAAACACTTCACTGGTTTCCTGCTGATTGAGAGTAACATGCTCTGTTCCTCATGTGGCTCATAGGGCCCAGGCAGAGCTGGCTCCTGCCTGCTTTCCAGCCCTAGCTCAGAGCCCTGTCTGTCTTGTTCACTGCAAGGCAGCCACACTGGCCTCTCCTTCCGGTTCCTGACGGCTCAGTGTTTTTGGCTGCCTTGGGGCCCTGGCATCTACTCCCGGAGCTCATCACCTCATTCCTGGACATCCTTTCAGCCTTAGCTTAAATGTCACTACCTCCAATCTAATTCCATTCATTGCCTCTTCTCATTTTCTCCATCAATACATAAACTTTCTTTGTGACATTCATCACAGTGGTGCTTATACAATACTTGTGTCCTTATTTACTTTTACAGTTTGTGTCTCCAGCAGAATGTAAACTCTGGGAAGCAAGGTTCAGGTGGCTTTGGTTCATAGCTGCAGCTCCAGTCCTGCTATGTAGTAGATGCTCAAGAGATGGTGATTGCTATATAGTAGCTAATAGTTCATGAGCTCTTACCATGTGCCAGGTGGTCTTCTTGGGACTGAGGAGGAGGGGCACTGGGAACTTGTGGGTACTCCCTCTACTATAGCACCCCTGCAGCACGCCCCCCACGCCAGTCTCCTCCAGTTGGTAGGTCAGAGGGACATGGGTGCCCCTGGCAGTTTGAGGGTTAAGGGAGGCCAGTGGCTTTGAGATATCGGGAGGGGGTAAGCCAAGATATTGGTGAGAAGGTCACCTGGGAGAAAGGAGTCGCAATTGAGGGGGCCAGGGATGAGGGTGTCATCTGTGCTAAGGCAGCATGAGTAGGGGGTTTGCCTGGCATGTCCTGAGTGATGTGATAGAGTATGTGCCTATCTAGGACCCTTAGGGACCAGAGTGGAGGATAAGAAAGCTTAAAACATGGCATTGAACTGTGCCCGATGGTGTGCACCTAGCTGCTCGGAAGGCTGAGGCAGGAGGATTGCTTGAGTCCAGGAGTTAGGGACTGTAGTGTGCTATAACTGCGACTTTGAACGGCTACTGCACTCCAGCCTGGACAATGTAACAAGATCCCATCTCTTTAAAAAATGGCATTGAATTAAAAAACAAAAACAACAACCCTTGCTTGCATTTCCTGAATCCCAAAGCATGGGAAGCAGAAGACTTTGGGTGTGGAGAAGTCACTTGGGGGATACTTCTCTGTCCCTACCCCCAAGCCTTTCTTTGCTCAGCTGTCCCCTCCACCTCAAGTTCCCCTAACCTACCCCTCCTGTAGTCCCAAGCCACATGCCATGTTCTTGCCATATTTTTCCCTTACCACAGTTGACCACAACCTCTTTGGGCCAGGGATTAGGTTTTATTCATCCTTGTATCTCCAGATCCTCCCATCAAGCTCCATGCATGGTAGGCGCTTTCCTGTGTTTGTTGAACTGTTAAATCCATCTGACTCCCTCAGGCTTCCTCCTCCCTGCTGCCTTCCTAAACAGTGCATAGCTCTATCAGAGTACCTGGCCCCTTGCACTTCAGTATTTCTTTTCTTTTCTTTTTTTTGTTTTTTTGAGTCAGAGTCTCACTCTGTCGCCCAGATTGGAGTGCAGTGGCACTCTCACAGCCACCGCAGCCTCGACCTGCTGGGCTCAGGTGATCCTTCCACCTCAGTCTTCCAAGTAGCTGGAACTACAGGCATGTGCCATCACACTTGGCTAATTTTTCTTGATTTGTTGTAGAGATGAGGTCTCGCCAGGTTGCCTAGGCTGGTCTCAAACTCGTGGGCTCAGACAATCCTCTCACCTTGGCCTTCCAAAGTGCTGGGATTAAAGGCATGAGCCACCGCACCCGGTCCAGTGTTTAAAGAAATTCTTCTGCCTCCCAATTGGACGTTCCTTGGGGTCAGCAGTCATGTCAAAATCATCTTTGTATCTCACATGCTTAGTACCTTTGTTAAATGAATGAACGAATGAATGGTTTTCCTTTGTCAACCTCTACGAACCCCAGCTCTTTGCTAGGTGCTTTCCAAGGATGTCTGACCTTGGAATAGTGCCCTCCAGAAGCGGGGAGGGAAAGACTGGGGAGAGGATGGGATGCCTGGAGTTCCGAGGGTAAGAGTCAACTCTAAAAGGAAAGAATCCCAGGGATCTTCCCAGCTAGGAGGCAGTGTGTGTCTTGGCCAAAAGGTCTGGAGCATTTAGATATTTTCATCTGACTTTGAAGAAACCTGGGGCCCACTTTCTTCTGGAAGACCAGGAAAACATTTTATTCTTTCCAGATATTTCTATTTGATTATTTAGAAGAAGAGAATGTGGGAAATGGATGGAGGAGGAGGAAGAGCATCTTTATGAACAGAAATGAGTCTTGGCAGAAGGCTCAGACCTGCAAAGAGGTCAAGGGTGGACAAGATGGTCATTGGACTGGGCCTGATGGTGTGCGCCTGTTCCTGGAGAGGAGGGATCTGGGCTCAGAGGAGGGCTCACTGCTGGGTGGGTCTTCTTGGAAACTCTCTTCTTTCTTTTTTTGTTTTTGCAAAGATATAGGATATTGTTTTAATATAAGCAAAATTGAGGTTCTTAGATGAAAATGACAAAATCAAGCCAAAGAAGCAGACATAAAACATGACATTCATGCATATAGCAATGAACATATATCGCTTGATCAAAAAGGCAGCTGCCTACGTATGTTTATTGCAGCACTATTCACAATAGCAAAAACAGGGAATCAACCCAGTGGACTTGATAAAGAAAATGTGGTACATATACATGATGGAATATTATGCAGCCATAAAGAAGAACAAAATCATGGCCTCTGCGGTAACTTGGATGCAGTGGCAAACCATCATACTAAGTGAACTATCATTAAAACAAAGAACTGAATGCTGCATGTTCCCACGCATAAGTGGGCCCTGATCACTGGTCATACTGGCACAAGGGTGGGATTGGCAGACACTGGACAATGCTAGGAGAAGGTGGGGAGGGGCACATGGCAACCTACTGGGTACCTGGTCCACTGTCGAGGGAAGAGAGGGCCAGCTAGAAGCCCAACTTCACCTGCATGCAACCTACTTATGTAACAAAACCCCACTTGTACCCCACAGCTCTTGGACACTTTCCCCAGGCACATGAGCATCCCAGGTGTTGTCCAAAGGTCAAGAAAATATTTTGGGCGATCAGACACATGCAGTTACTTCTTAACTAGTAAAAATGGTCTCGTGCCTGTCACTGGACCTATATTTATTTCATTTTTGATACCTAAAGATAAGGTATCATTGTTTCCATTATACAGATAAAGAAATGGAGGCTCAGAGAAGATAAATGTCTTGCCGGAGGTGGACTGAACCCAATGTCCACCTTCTTGGCCACTATCTGTTTTTTCTCCCCAAGCATGAATTATAGGTGGAATTATGCTCCCTTCCTTGACTGTAGGGTCTTTTTCAACCAAGCTCCTTTTAGGAGCCAGTTTTCTTTTTTGGGACATGAACCTCCCTAAGACCAGGCTGAGAAAGTCCGAAGCCCCTAGAGAGCTTAGCCAGATCTTACGCTGACCACCAGGTGGTGCTGTTGGCTCAACATATA
Source organism: Carlito syrichta (assembly GCF_000164805.1). Lineage (NCBI taxonomy): Eukaryota > Metazoa > Chordata > Mammalia > Primates > Tarsiidae > Carlito > Carlito syrichta. The sequence continues at coordinate 721,365 of NW_007258907.1, read as the reverse complement.
GTCTGGCATCTTGGCCTTTTAGGGCACGCTGGAATTGCTCAAGGAAATGCTTGCCCTGTTGTCCTAAGAGCTACCTTGAGTCTTGCTATCTGTTTCCACAAGCCACCTCATCTGAGCCCCTAAGCCTGCCCGAGGAAGCTGTTATCTCCATTCAGTAGAGGTTCAGAGAATTTAAGTAATTGGAATTCAAGTCTTCAGTTGTCCATTGAAGAGTCTGGATGTGAAGCCAGGTCTGTTTGATTCTTAATCTTCAGATTCTTGGGACACAAATGAAGGGGCACCCCGACCTCTGCCCTTCCAGCCTCTGCCTCACCTAGTCTAACTGGAGATGGATTATGGGAAATGCCTGCACAATGTGAGGCCCTTGGTCCAAGTTTTAAAGAACCAGGTCTGCCAGGGGTTCTATGAGGATTGTGGGCATCTCTGTGCCACCATGGAGCACTGCATCATTTTTTTTTCTTGAGATGTTGCTATTCATTGGCCTTTTCCCATCTCAGCGGATGCTCTTGATTGAAATACCATGCACCTTAGAGTTATGGGGTCATTCATGCTACCCTTTGGGGCAAACATCACCTGTATCTTCTTGTTTCTGGACTTACAAGTCCGTTTTTCTTTTCCTCCGTTTTTCCAAGGAGATACATTTTGGCCTAGATTGAGAGTTGTACTTGCAGAAATGAACATTGAAAAAATTCAATATTTTTTTTTGTCCTATGTAGGACAAGGGGAGACAGAGGAGAGGCCTACATTGTTAATTATAATAAGAATATTAATACCGCATTAGCAAAGTGATAGTTCAGCCATCAGTGTCCTGGAGAATCTGGCCCGGGCACATCACATTGTCCATGAGGAAAGTTTCAGTGGATGGTCTAGCGTGTGCCAGGCATGACGAACGGGTTGTTTCTAATCCTCAAAAAAGCCAGTGAGGAAGGAATGATTGTTCTCTCTTGACAGTTGAGAACCATGTGGCATCATGGTTCAGAGCATGGGTTCCGGAGTACCCGGATTTAAATCCACCTCTTCCACTGACTGACAGGCCTAGGTCTGCCTGCCTCACTCTACCTCCTTCCCCTGCAGCCACCTGCCTTGGACCCACAGAAGCCCGAGAGGGGTACTTGGAAGGAGAGGTCCATATGGGAGGGGACATGCCTGGCGAAGATGAGACTTGAGCTGAGTGTTTTTAGGTGCCCTCAGGGAGGCCTTTGGGATCTGGGACTTTTGACTGCCTGTTTTGCATCTGACACATTTCCTGTCTCTCAGGGCTCCTCATTTCTTATCCTTCCTACATCTCTTTGCCCAAACTAATAATTCTTCTCTTTCCCCAACCACCTGGAGCCCCATGGCTCCTTGCTGTCTACACTCTTCCCTGCTACCTCAAAAAAGTTCATCTTGCCCATCCTGTGGCCTCCTGGGAGGTCTGAGCCTTCTGCCAAGACTCACTCCTGCTCATGAAGATGCTCTTCCTTTTCCTCCTTCCAGCTCCCATATTCTCTTCTTCTAAATAATCAAATAGAAATGTCCAGAAAGAATAAAACATTTTCATGGTTTTCCAGAAGAAAGTGGACCCCAGGTTTCTTCAAACCTAGACTCTCCAGACCTTTAGGCCAAGACACGTACTGCCTCCTAGCTGGGAAGATTCCTGGAATTCTCTTCCTTTTAGAGCTGGCTCTCACCCTCAGAACTCCAGGCATCCCATCCTCTCCCCAAGTGCCAGAACCAGACGCGCAGGAATAAGAGCAAGGGAGAGGCCTGTGTTGAGCTCAGTCCGGGAGCCTGACAGGACGTGATTATTTCCCTCATTGTTCAACCTGAGTTAGGCATTTTCCAGTTATTATTTCTAATCCTCATAACAACCCTGCAAAGTAGATATTTTTGTCTCTGCTTTACAGATGCGTTAACAGGGTAACAGAGAGGCTAAGTAACTTGTCTAATTTACTCAGGTGTTAACTAACAGAGTTAGAATTAGGACCCAGACTTTGATGTGCTTGTTCTTTCCATGGGAGTAGGGGTGGGGTGGGAGCCTGGTGGAATGGACAGTGTCTTTCTTTCCTAGGGCTGTGGTGACAGATGACCGCAAACTGAGTGGCTTATGACAATAGACGTTTACTCTCTCACAGTTCAGGATGCCAGAGGTCTACAAGCAAGATGTCAGCAAGGCCAGACTCCCTCTGATGGCTCTAGGGGGCATCTTCCCTTGCTTCTTCTGGTGGTTCCAGGTTTTCCTTGGTTTGAGGCTGCATCACTCCAGTCTCTGCTTCCATCTTCGCCTGTGACCTCCTTCTCCATGTGTGTCTCTTACAAGGATACTTGTCATTGGGTTCAGGGTCCACCTGGATGATCTAGGATGATTTCACCTGCGAATCCTTGACTTAATTACACTTTCGGAGCTGCTTTTTCCACGTATGGTAAATTCCAGTTGTTCTTGGACCTGAATGTATCTTTCAGCCCACTATGTTCAACCCACGACAGATAGCCCAGTCTCCTACAGGACGACCGAGGCTCTCCTGTTTGCAGTAGTTGAGGTTGGGGCTCAGGAGATCGGGAGTGCAAGGGACACAACTTCTGACTTACTGTAAAGAACTCCCTAATAAGTCAGAGTCAACTGACATGGAGGTGGCCTGTGCTGCAGGGAAGAGGTGAGCAGAGGGAGGCTGGATCAGAGCCAACATGTCCTTTGGGCACCACAGACACAGTGCCAATGGCACATAGTTCTCTTAGGGGCCCAGGAATATATTTCAGTTTATTTTAAAATCAGAAAAGAATGAACTTTTAGATCAAAGAAAATGTTTAAGTATATAGTATCAATTTGTGTCTCTATAGCAATGCAGTTGTAAAATATGCTTTTTAAAGTTTGTTTTATGGAGGAGAGAGCCCATGAAAACCCATGTGTGGTTCTGTCTAGACAGAATCTTGGTGGGAAAGGGATGGGGGAAAGGGACCCTCAGTGCTGCAGGGGGGGCCTATTACCATTCCCAGGCACCTCATTCTGCTCTGACATTTGTGGGTTTGCTTTAGTGTCTCATTACCCTGGAAAAGAGCACCCTCCATCTCAAAAGACAAAACCCCTCTTGCAGGAACACCTGTTCTGGATTATCTGGAGCCGACAGGGACCCCACCTGGCTGGCTTGTCACTGAAAGCATCTGAACAGTGCCCACCCTCAGTAGGCACTGGTTAAAGATGAAACCACAAAAATAATGCATAAATTGACCAGGCACAGTGGCTTATGCTTGTAATCCTAGTACGTTGGGAAGCTGAGGCAGGGGGATCATTTGAAGCCAGGAGTTTGAGACCATCCTGGGCAACAAGGTGAGACTCCAACTCTAAAAAAAAAAAAAAAAAAAGCCAGGGATGTTGAGGCACACCTGTAATCCTAACTTCTCAGGAATGAGGTGGGAGAATCGCTTGAGCCCAGGAGTTTGAGGTTACAGTGAGCTATGATTGCTCCACTGCGTTCCAGCCTGGGCATCAGAGTAAGACCCTATCTCTCTCTCTTAAAAAAAAAAAAAGTAATAATAATGCATACATTCCTTGGCAGAGAGGAGAAGAGAACCAATATTTCCTGAGAACCTACTTTCTTTTGGGCATCCTATAGTTTATTTAAGAGCTCCATCTTGCAGATGGGAAAAGTGAGGCTCTAAGAGGTTAGGAAACCTGCCCAGGTGTCCTGGTTAATAAGTAACAGACACAGGTCTGTTGGAAGGCAGCTCTGATTGCTGAGCTGGACAGTAGGTTACAGAAGAGCAAAAAAGCATTGGATGGGAGTTGGGTGTGAGGAGGGTGGGGTCAGAGTTAGGATAAACCTTCCTGTCCTGGATTTTTGGACTCAAGGGCCCAAGAGTGTTTGGTCTGGAAGGAAACTGACTGGGAGCTCATCATACCCAGAGCCATCATCCAGCCTGAAAGAGAGAACTCGGGCTGGGGGGTGGGATGGGGCGGTGTCCTCCTGTTGCTTCTGCTGCTCTGTGGCCTGGGAGAAGTCACCTCTGCCCTCTGGGCTGTGGCGTTCTCATGGGTGAAATGGGAGAAGGTAGGCATGATCTCCAACATTCCAGGACAGGTTTCCTCTGTTTTTTGGTCCTTCTGCAGGTGGTTTCCCCAGCTAGCGTGGGGACTCCTCTGGAGCAGAGAATACTTACGCCTCCAAGTTTAGTATTTCAGTATCATATTCAAGATTTTTGGCTTGCGGGGCACCACCTGTATTACTATTCACGGAATATATTCCTTTAATTAACTTACTTTAGGTCGGGTGCGGTGGCTCATGCCTGTAATCCCAGCATTTTGGGAGGCCAAGATGGGAGGACTGCTTGAGCCCAGAAGTTTGAGAACTTGTCTCTAAAAAAAAAAAAAAAAAAAGACCAGGTATGGTGGTGTGAGCCTGTGTTCCCAGCTACTCAGGAGGAGGAGGTGGAAGACTTGACTGAGCCCAGGAGGCAGGAGGTTGAGGCTGTGGTGAGCCATGATCATGCCAGTGCACTCCAGCCCGGGTGACACAATGAGACCCCGACTAAAAAATAAAATTATTAAGTAATTAACTTTCAAAAATGATACTCTTGTCCTTAACAATAGTATTCATGAAATCAGGGGCTCATTAAATAATTCATTCATTCCTTCAAGAGATCTTGATTGAACACCTACCAGGTGGCAGGCACTACTTGACGTGCTGAGGATACAGCAAAGAGAAAAAAAAAAGCCAGGCAGAGTCTCTACCTCATGGAGATTACATTCTCTTGGGGGAGGTGAAGAATAAATTCACATGCAAGAGAGTTTCAGAAGAAGATTTGGCAGAGTAATATATCAGATCAAAATTTTTGATCCTTAGAAAGTGATTTTTACACTGCAGTCCACTACACACAAAAACATACACAAAAGAGAAAGGAAAATGTTTTTTTAAAAAATGCTTAGCTTTACTACATGTGATGTATGCTGTTTTTTTCCTTCTAGTTTATTTTTAAACATGCTGTTTTGAGTCACTAAAGACTGATCTTGTAATCCACAAATGGATTGCAGCCTGTGGTTTGACAAACACTGGAATATCAGGGGACTGGTGGTAGGATGCATGGTACTATTTTAGATAGGAGTCTCTGAGGAAGTAAAGCTTGAGCAGAGATCATAGAGATGAGAAGTGGGGAGCTATGTGAAGATCTAGGAGACGAGCGATCCTGGCACAGGGAACAGCATGTGCAGACCTTGAGTTGGGATGGAGTTTGGGTTGATGTGCTTGTTCTGTACATATGTATGTGTGTAGGGTCCATGTGTTCGAGTAGAGATTAAAATAATTACATAACAATCGGCACGGAACAGTTTCCTACTGCTGCTGTAACAAATCACTACCAATGCAGTGGCTTCAAACAACTCAAATTTATCCTCCCATGGTTTTGGAGGTCAGAAGTCCAAGGTGAGCTGGCAGGGCTGTGTTTCTTTGGAAGTTCTAGGGGGAATCTCTTCCTTTGCCTTTTTCCCAGAAGCGGCCCACACTCCACAGCTCACGGGCCTGTGTCGCCCGACCTCTGCTTCCATCATCACGTGACCTTCCCTGATTCCGACTCTCCTGCCTCCCACTTATCAGGACCCTTGTGATTATACCCGGCCCACCTGCATAATCCAGGATAACTGATTATGAAGTTCACGCATATCTACACAATTGCTTTTTACTGTGTAAGGTAACATATTCACAGGTTTCAGATATTAGGACACATTTGGGGGGCGATTCTTCAGCCTGCCCCACCCTGTAAGTCATGTTGTGTGGCCCACTGGCAAACCTACCGCTGTTAGGGAAATACTCTGGCATGGAGATTTGTACAGCTTGCTACACACAGTGGGAGCTTTGCCAGATGGTTAAACAAATGAGGAGAGCCCTCCTCCCTTAGTCCCCATTTCCTCTTGCCATCCTTCCCCCTACTTCTGGAAACGTCATATGCACTCGCTGGAGTCACCCTGGCCAGAGACAAATGGGCCAGTGCTTGTGGATTCGCACAGGTCTGAAAAACTCCTGTTCTGCTCCCATTCACACAAGGACTTCTTACCCATCAGAGCTGGAGGGACTCAGGATCTCAGGTTCAACTCCCTCAATTTTGCAGAGGAGGAAATGCATCCCAGTCCCTTTGCCCCTATGGCTTCAGGTGGTATTTTAATTATAACTTACTTTTATAGGATTGCTTGACCTTCCAAACAGATGATAACCCTTTTCTCAATTTATCCTCACTCCATTGTAAAGGGCAGGCATCAGTCTCCCCATTTTACAGGTGAGAAAACTGAGGCTCTTGAAAGTCAAGGAGCAAAATTGGACCCGGAACACGGGTATCCTGACTTCTCCTTCCATTAGACACCCCAGTTTCTTTTCTTTGTTTTTTTTTTTTTTTTTGGGTTGGGGTCTTACTTCATTGCCCAGGCTGGAGTGCAGTGGCACACTTACGGCCACCCAAGCGTTGACCTACTGGACTCCAGGATCCTTCCGCCTCAACCCTCCAAGTAGCCAGATCTACAGGTGCATGCTACCATGTCCAGCTAATTTTTAAAATTTTTTTGTAGAGACGAGGTCTCACCAAGTTCCTCGGGCTGGTCTTGAACCCCCTGGGCTCAGGCAATCCCCTTGCCTCGGCCTCCAAAAGTGCTGGGATTACAGGCTGAGCCACTGAGCCTGGCCCTCAGTTTCTTTTTTATTGTTAAGGGGTCCACATTTCTGAAACCCCAGAGGGCTCCTCGAAGGACTTGTTATAGGGAAGAATGATCCGTTGTGTTTTGTGTAGTATGAAGGAGCAAAATAATTCAACATATGGGGGCATACCAAGAATCAGTATTGTCCAAACGCATAGGATTGGCTGCCTAGGGAGAAACAGAGAATCCCTTCCTTGTCACTGGTTGGTTCTTAGTAGAGGCTGGACTTGGAAATTGTTAACCTTGTTTAGATCATCTTTGAGTTAAAGGTTTAGCCACAGACTTTGGAGACCCTAAGAGAGCAGACCCCCAAATTGAACTCTCCATCCCCCTTTCCATCTTGAACTAACTGTAGGGGTCTGGAGCAGGCGAAGGAGGGAAGGGAGATACAGAAAATGGAGCCTTGGGTCTTGCAAGGGGAGGAGGACTGATGTAAAAGGAAACCTTGAGCAGAGAGCCCTCCCGCATAGGAGATAACAATCGAATTATATACATTTAAAATGGCATTCTCAGGGTCTTAGTGATTTTCATATGAAAACTCAGCTTGGAGTCCTTGGCATCTGTTTCTCCTTTTAGGACAGAAACCAAGAGACTATTTACATATTCTTAGGGCCCTATCACCAATTAAATCTTTTCAGAACCTCAGTTCTCCCTAT
>NW_007258907.1:708291-714037 GCF_000164805.1 Carlito syrichta | reverse complement strand
CCCCCGCCCCCACCCTCGACCAACTCTCTCCGCATTCAGGATTAAATTTCTTGGCAGACGGTGGTTGCTGCTCTCTTCGGTGATTTATTTATTCAGTTGGATTACTTTTCATCTCCAGCCTGGGCATTTCAGGCCCCGGCGTCCACTTTCTGATCATCAGGAAGTGACCCTGCTTGGAGACCCTCCCCAAACTCGGCCGGACCGGGATGCATTCCTTCAGGCGCCGAAAGGGGCGGCCCGTCTCTGTGTCATCCCTGGCACCCCCACCCGTCCCGTCCCGTCCCTCCCCCTTCCTGACAGTGACAGAGCTTCCTCCGGGAGATGAGGGAGCACAGCTGGGTGACGTCACTAGGAATGCACAGGGGCCGGTGCAGGGGCCCGGGAGGAGCAGAAGTAAGATGCCACTGGGAGAAACTGGACAGTCCATCTCATAATCTGCCTTCAGACAATCTGGTCCCACAGGGACTGACTGAGGAATCTGCTGAAATGTCTGAGAAAATGGTATCTGATGGCATGCATCTCGAACCACGCCCTTCTCACTGCCCACCCTGGCTGCACCCCTGCCTCTGGGGCTCCTATTCTCAGCATAGAAGACAGCTTGGGAGGACAGCTCTCAAGAGCAGAGCTCCTTCACCGGCCCTCTCCTAACCAGCTCTGTGACCTTGGGCACATCACACAACCTCTCTTAGTCTCTGTGAGACATCCAAAAAGTGGAACTAACAAGGCACCCTCCCCCTTGGGGTTTTGGGAATTTAAAAAATGATGTCTGTGAAGCCCCCGGCACCATTCCTAACACATAGTAGGGAGGTATTAGCTATTAGTAAGTGGTAATCTTCTATGAATAGGTTGTGCTTTTAGAACTCAGAGGTAGAGGCCTACAAATGAAATATCCAGTTGAATTAAACAGATCGTTATGTCTTGATCTCATGTCTCCTTAATAATGCTAAATACTGGAGAATTAAGGGTAGAGGTGGCGTGACCTTGGGTTTGAACCTCACAGAGACTCATGGAGAAATCAGATGATTTATCTCTAAAGTAAATATGATGTACCTCCGAATAAGTCATGGGGAGATAACGCAGAAGCAGCTCAACCATAGAGAAAATCCACTATACATCAGAGCAATTGCTGTTTCTATCATTGTAGTAAACTATTAGGAATACTCAATAGTAATACTTACATGATTAGGATACTTATAATAATAAGAGACAATTCCTGCACTCAAGGAGCTCGGTGTTTAGGAGTAAGATGGGCTCATGGAGAAAGAGAAGAGAAGAAAGCACTAAATGGTGATATAGATCACAGCAGATTCCTGGCTCAAGCCCTCCGGATCACTCACTGATCCTGTGATCCTGGGCAAGTTATGTCACGTGTCCCTGTTCTGTTTTCTCTGTAAAGTGTGGATGATAATAATACCTACTGCGAAGGGTTGTTGTGAGGATGAAATAGATTAGCATACATAATACTATGATGGTGGTCAGCACCTCCCCCTGGGGAGCACTATTGAAGCCTTGGCTTTGACCATCATCAGGAAGCCATGGATACTCTGTGGGACAGGAAGGAAGTCTTCTGAGGGGAGACATTGATGTTAGGCTTTGAAAGTTCAGAAAAACTTCTAGGTATGGGTGGGGGTTGGGCTGGGCATTCCAGGCAGAGGGAATGCCAGGATGTTGACAAAGGTGGTTTGTTTAGAAAATAAAGATTCTTAGCCAGGTGTGTGGTAGTGTGCTCCTATAGTACCAGCCACTTGGGAGACTGAGGCAGGAGATCACTTGAGCCCAGGAGTTCCAGGTTACTGTGAGATATGACCAAGACACTGTACTGCAGCCTTGGAAACAGACAAGACCCTGACTCAAAAACAAAACAAACACACAAACAGGATCCGTGGCAATGACTAGAGTGTCAGGGGGAGTGAGGGAAGATGAGGCAAGAGAGGGCAGCCAGGTGGATGGTGGAGCTTGGACCTCAAAAGAAGGAGTTGGAGTGCCTTGCAGATGGCAGTGGATCCGTGCTTTGGTGAGAGCAGCCAGGTTGCAGTGTAAAGGGTGGACTGATGGCTGCAGACGCTCTTCCCCTGGGCTGCTCACTCGTGTCTCCAGGGGAACTTAAAAAAAAAGTGTCAAGGCTTAGACCTGGGCAGCATGCCAAGTTCAGCCCAGGTTGGAGACCCTTGCGCTGGAAGGAGAACAAGTTATAAGCTATTTTGGCAGGTGGAGTTGAGAGGGCAATGGTAGGGAACCTGTCTGCTTTCCCTGCGGAAGATACTGGCCTCCCTTCTGGAGCTTGGTTCCAACTTGGTGTTTGTGTAGAGGGGCAAGAGCAGTTCTGGGCATGTGCATTATGACAAGGAATCAGGAATGTGAGCTAAGCCAGGAAGGATTCCTGAGTTCTCCCCAGTTGGTGAGGCTATGATTCCATCCTCCCCCTCTGTAGATAATGTGAATTCACCAGGTTCTGAGGTCATGGCTAGTTGTCCTGATAGTGAGGGGAGGGTATGGTGGGTAGGGGACAGAGACGGGTTTGCCAGCTTTTGAAATTGGAGCTGATTGTTTTTAATAATGCCAAATTTTAGAATTTATTTCTCAAGTTGGCACTTTGGTGATCATTTCTCAGGCAGGACACGTGGACTGCTCTTGGATCCCCAGGGTGGGATGGTCCAGCTCCAGAACACTGGCCTAATCCCCTTTCACCTTCAAGGCCCACAGACCCCCGCCTGTCATGGTTCAGAGGCTCCTTCCCTAATAACTCCTGAGCTCCTCTTTTTAGGGCTGAGCCCCATGGCTCAGCTCTGTGAGGGGCCACGCTGTGCATCGTCTGCTTGCTGCTGCCCTCCCGCTGTCTCTGTTTTTTGTTTCCCCTCTCAGTTTGCCTCAAGGCCTCTGCCTTTAAGTCTTCAAGGAGATGGCTCTGGGAGCACAGGCATGTGTGTGTCTGTGTCTGATGACTAGGAAAAAGGAAACCCCAGACGGAGAAGGCTGCTGAGGGCGTAGAAAGTGTGGCATAGCAGTGGACTGGGAGTGGGGAAACGTGGGGGCTTGTTTCTGGGTTGGCCCCCTCTCACTTGGTTCTGTTGCCTCTGGTCTTTGACCTCTGTTTCCACCGTCTATAAATGATAAGTTCATCAAGGTTTCTGTCTGTTCTGCCATATTATGGCTTCTGGATAAACTTTTAGCCAGTGATTGTTTCTAGGACCTGAAGGACTGAGCTCTTTATAGGATGCTTCTGGCGGTACTTTGTGGGAAGGAGACTGGCTTTTCAGGAAGGCACTCCAAGGAACACCACATAATGAATGAGGGAGAGAAGAACAAGCATTTTATAGCAAGTGTCGGCTGGGGGTGGTGACTCATGCCTGTAATCCCAGCACTTTGGGAGGTCAAGGTGAGAGATTGCCTGAGTCCAGAAGTTCGAGACCAGCCTGGGAAACATGTTGAGACCTCGTCTCTACAATAGATCCTTAGCTGGGTGTGGTGCCACACACCTGTAGTTCCTGCTACTCGGAAGGCCGTGAGCATGCCACTGCATTCCAGCCTGGGCAGCAAAGTGAGACTCCAACTCAAAAAAAAAAAAAAATAGCAAGTGTTTATCAAACGCTGCTTAAGATTGCTACATACATTAATCCTTTGCACCAGCCCTGTGAGGAGATGTTAGAAGACCCTTGGTACAGATGGGTAATTGAAGCATAAAGAGTTGAGAAGCTTTCTCAAATAGGATATGAGTCAAATTCTATCCAATTCTGAATTACAATAATTGCTGTCACGATAACAACAACTTATAGGTGTTGAGTGTGTCATGTTTCAAGTTCTATTCTGATGATCTTAGTTAGTCCTTATCACAACCCTACAAGGTTGATGCTGTTAGGATCACTGTTTTCAGAGAAGAATCTGAGAATCTGAGAGAATCCTTGCTTGAAATAGAGCAGCTGGTCGGTGGCGGGGATGGGATTTGGGTCTTGGTCTTTCTTAGTCTAGAATCTGTGAGCAAAGATGAGATGGCTGAGACAGCAGGAAGATCCCTTAGAAGTGGCAGGGTGTCCCCACATGTTAACCATGTGACTTGCCTTTTAGGGGAAGCTATAACTCTCACAGCCCTGCTCAAGGGGCAGCCAAATGAGTGACTGATTCTTCCAGTTCTGATCCGCATCTCAATCCTTCAGCCCTACAGGGTCAGACCTGATGGTGGGACTCAATGGCCTCTACAACAGAGTCCACCACTAGGATGTGGTTTAGAGGAAACTAATGGTTGGTGCTATCAGCTTTTCTCCCTGGAGAATGTGACCTTGGAAATGATGAGAAGTTGAGGCCGCTGGCAGAGGACACTGAAGCTGAACATTTGTGACATTCAGAGGGGGTGCTGGAGTCCACAGGGCCTCTGGAGCCCAAACACCAGGCAACAGAAACCACAGGGAAGCAGAATCAATCAGGTGGAGAAGAGGCATATAGATAGAAGGAGAGGGAAGGCCGTCTGGGAGCCATGGGAACAGCACGGGCAGGAAAAGTCAGTCCCTAGGAGACCGCTTGCCCACAAGAGGAAACGTGCCAGTGGCTAGTAAAAGGAAGACCAAGCTGTCATCTGCTAAAGTCCCTGACTTTGCCCTGGTTCCCTACTTCCTGTTCTCGTGAGGCCTTAATCTTTTTTCTTTTTCTTTTTTGAGTTGGAGTCTCCCTCTGTCGCCCAGGCTGGAGGGCAGTGGCATGCTCCCGGCCACCACAGCCTCGACCTGCTGGGCTCCGGCAATCCTTCCGCCTCAGCCTTCCAAGTAGCTGGAACTACAGGTGCACAGTACCACGCCCGGCTAATTTTTGATTTATTGTAGAGATGAGGTCTCGCTGCCCAGGTGGGTCTCGAACCTGTGGGCTCAGGCAATTCACTCACCTTAGCCTCCCAAAGCGCTGGGATTACAGGCTGAGCCACTGAGCCAGCTGAGGCCTTATTCTTGCAACTCAAATAAGATCCCTCTTTCCCTGCTAGTGTCCTTGCAGCTCCCATTCCCCATGCCCCACATTCCTAATGTTGAGGACATTTTCTGATTTGGCAATCAAAGAAGTTCGCCTAAAACAGATATAGTCTAGCTGTGGAGTTTGGAGAAGAGCAAATTAGAAGCCTCATTTTAGTATTATATATATTTTTTCTTAACTTGCTCTGGTCCACTATATTGAGGTAGGTTATAACTCCCTCCACGGAAAAGCTCTTAAGCATATACTACCATAAGATGAAAAGTAAACATAGAAAGATTCTGGGGCAATAGAAGCAGAAAGTTAGTTGAGGCTGGGCACAGTGGCTCACATTTGTAATCCCAGGAAGCATTGTTTTTTAGAGGCTGAGGTGGGAGGATTGCTTGAGCTCAGGAGTGCGAGACAGACATGGGCAACACAGAAATATCCTATCTCTGCAAAAACAAACAAACAAAACAAAACAAAATAAAAAAGACAGAACTGGGCGTGGTGCCATGCACCTGTGGTCCCAAATACTCAGGAGGTTGAGATATGGAGGATTACTTGAGCCCAGGAGTCTGAACCTGCAGGAGTTATGATTGTGCCACCGCACTCCAGCCTGGGTGACAGAATAAGACCTTCTCTCTAAATATTTAAAAAGAAAGAAATAAAAAAGGAAAAGAAAAGTAATTAAGTTAAAAGAAGTCAAAGGAAGCCAGGCTCAGTGGCTCAGCCTGTAATCCTGCTCTTTGGGAGCCTAGGTGAGTGAATTACCTGAGCCCGTGGGTTCGAGACCCGCCTGGGCAACTTGGTGAGA
>NW_007258907.1:702729-708183 GCF_000164805.1 Carlito syrichta | reverse complement strand
GCCCTCCAGTCTGGGTGATAGAGTGAGACTCCAACTCAAAAAAAAAAAAAAAAAAGAAATAAAAGGAAATATAGTATATACAACACATAACGGCAGAATACTCCTGAGGGTAAGGACAATACCAGCCATAAATTATTGAGCACTCATTACATGCTAGGCATATGTGATCTATCTATCTATCTATCTATCTATCTATCTATCTATCTATCTATCTATCTAATCTATCTATCTTTCTATCTATCATCTGTCTATCTCATTTCACTTCCACATCTGCCCTATGAGGCTGGTGGTAATTAATCCATTTTTACAGATGAGGTGCATAGAGTTCAAGTAACTTGCCAAGATCCCACGTTTCAGTAGGGAAGCCCACAGTAGAACTTACATCCCTGTTGAAAGTTTCTGCATCCTTGTGAAAGGGAAGATACAAAATCAGCTGTCAGTGTTTCGAGTGGCCAATGAAAAAATGAAGACATGATCAATTACATGTTCACATCAGCCATCAGATAAAAGCAGGCCACTTGCTCTCCTCTGTTGACACTGAAGTCTGAGAGGAGATTCCTTACAGGTCTTCTTGGGAGACAGTGAGGGATGGCAGGGAAACTCTGGAACCTACCAGTGATGCTGAGTGTGAGATTCCTCAGAGAAGAAGAGAATAAAACTGTCAGAAGTCTCCTGAGCCTTAGCTTAGCAGAGGTGAGACGAGATGGGATGTTCTTTCTACAAGTACATAGAGAGCGGAGTTTATTATGTGATTGGCTGAGGATGTTGGGACATCAGTGGTGGCCTTCTTCCCTCCCCTCCTTTTTCCCTCCTGCCTTCTTTTCTTACTCCCTCCTTTCCTTCCCTCCCTTCCTCCCTCCCTCCCTCCCTTCCTCCCTTCCTTTCTTCCTTCCTTCTCCATCAAATTAAAGAAGAAAACAACTGACCTGATGGACTATCTTTTATTTTCTGATAACTTAGAGGATAACTCTAAGTCCGATGAGTGGATCAAAAGTGAATTCTTGGAACTTAGGTCACCTAATTAAGAGGAGGATGCTAATGAGTGAAGTAATACTACATTTAGCCACAACAATGTCACTATGGACATTTGAGAGGCAGCACCACATTGACGGCCTCTTAATATTCATCCTGAAATTAGACTGCAGACCGAACGATACTAAGTGGGCCGTGTGCGGGTTGTAGGGTAGGTTGCTCATCTTGGTTTCACATATTTTGGGTAGAATTCACCCAGTGACTTGGTGCTGAGTCCCTGGGAGCGCCCACCCAACTCAGCTGTTTAGAGAGTCAGAAGCCTATCTGCAGGCCATTAGTGGCCTCATTCTCTCTTTCAACCAAGAGAGCAGATTCTGCCTTTGAAGTGCACCCACCCTTCCCCCCAGGGCACCTACCATGTTGCCATGAGCGGGTGGGAGCCAAGTGTGGACAGTTGCCAGGGTCCCAGGCTCTAGCCCAGTCGGCTCCTACAACCTGCTGCCCTGAGTCTGAGCCCTGGCTCCCGACTCTGGTTTCTGTATCTGAGCTGGCTCTTTTCCTCCCCCATTCTGGCTGCCTGATTGGTGCCTGGCCTAGTGCACTGCCTTGATCTTCCCGTCACTCTTGGCCTTTGAGAAGAGATGTTCTCCTGCTGGGTACAGGCTGAGCCAAAGGGCTCCCAGCTCAGGGATTTAACACGTGGGCTTTAGAGTCACAGAGAGCCAGGATCCAGTGTCCACCTACATTTTGTTAACTCTGTGACTGTAGGCAAGTCACACAACCTCCTTGAGACTCAGTTTCCTTGTCTACCAGATGAGGATGATAAGATCTGCCTCACAGGACTGTGAAGAGGGTTGAGAGGAGGGAGAGAGCAGTCAGCACAAGGCTGGCTTATTGGAAGCCTTCAATACATACTGGTTATAGCCAGGCTCGGTGGCTCAGCCTGTAATCCCGCGCCTTTGGGAGGCTGAGGTGATGGATTGCCTGAGCCCGTGGGTTCGAGACCCGCCTGGGCAGCGAGACCTCATCTCTACAATGAATCAAAAAATCAGCCGGGCGTGGTAGCGCATGCCTGTAATTCCGGCTACTTGGAAGGCTGAGGCGGAAGGATCGCCGGAGCCCAGCAGGTCGAGGTTGCGGTGGCCGGGAGCTGCCACTGCACTCCAGTCTGGGCAACAGAGTGAGACTCCAACTCAAAAAAAAAAAAAAAAAAAAAAAAAAATGCTGGTTATTATCATTATCTCATAATGAGGTTCTGAGTGTCTTTACAGCACTGCATTATCAGCGCTTTTTTCAAAGGTACAGCCTCATAATAATTAGTCTGAGGTGTTAAAGTATTCCCAATTGGCAGATGAGGAAACTGAGGCATAAAGGGAAAAATGTGGACACCTACCATCACAGCCAGCAAGTGGCAAAGTCTGGACTTGAACCCCGGTCTCCTGTGTCCCTATTCCGGAAAACAACACAGGCGGCTGCTTTGATCTTCCAAATCTGCTGTCCAACAATGTGCCAAGGGGAAGACAGAGGAGAAGAGCTGCTCCCTGGACCCGGCCCCTCCGCCCTGAGCGCCGGCTGGCGGGCCTAGCCGGCGGAATTCGAGCGGCTGGCTTGCTCTCATGCCTGAGGAATGTCTTGAGAAGTCGTGCCTTAAGCCCTTGTATCTGACTCATCATCTCCCCGTCTCCAGGAGTGTCAGAGAAGAGCTCCCTTAATCCCTCCTGTCCTCGGTCCCAGGCTTTCATTTGTCAAACTAAAAATATTCCCTCCGGGAACCTCCTTTTGCCAGAGGCTGAACGGGGTAGAAGGGGAATGACACTTCAGTGTCACTTCCTGACAGCGTCTCGTTGTTGTTCCTGGGCCAGGGAAGCTGAGCTGGGTGCATGAGCAAGGCGCCTCTGTCGTTCCTGGGCCAGGGCCAGCCTGTTCACCTTTCTCCTGCAGGCAGCCTTCCTTTTCTCGCTCTCAGGACTCCAGGCAATAGCCCATCAGGCCTGGTGCGGTGGCTCACGCCTGTAATCGCAGCATTTTGGGAGGCTGAGGTGAGAAGATTGCCTGAACCCAGCGGTTTGGGACCAGCCTGGGAAACTTGGTGAGACCTCGTCTCTACAATAAATCACAAAATTAGCTGGGCGTGGTGGCTTGCATCTGTAGTCCCAGCTACTTGGGAGGCTGAGGTGGAAGAATAGCCTGAGCCCAGCAGGTCAAGACTGCGGTGGTCCTGAGCGTGCCACTGCACTCCACCCTGAGGGGCAGAGTGAGACTCCATCTCGGAAAAAAAAAATAGCCCATCAGTCTGACATCCAGACTTGTCCCGGTTCCCCAGGGTTACGTGTGACTCATGACAAGTGAGGACAACAGAATGCCAAGCTTATTTCCTCTGTAGCCTGAGGGGAGGGTGGGCTGGCACAGTATGTATTTGTCTGCGAGGTTAGTTTACTGATAAAGGGATATAGCTCTTGGAGGTACAGAAAAAAAAATGTCCTGCTTCCCTAGATAAAACAGACAGATGAAACTGGACATCCTCAAGCAGAACAATGGCGTCGTGGAAAAGCCATCAAGGTTTGTCTCCTGTGTTTCTCCTTCATTTTCTTTCTTCATCCTGACACTCCTTTAGAGCCCCTTGGTCCTCAGGGCTGATCCCGAGTGTCCATGACCTTGGCTTAGCTCAAAACCTTGGTTCATAGCCATAACGCCGCCTCTCTGGGGAGCCTAGTTTACTCAATGGAAATGGGGAACGGTGAAACCAAAGCAGCACAGACTTTGGATTCAGGCTTCACTCACCAACTAGCTATGTGGGCTTGAGAAAGGTACTGCATCTTTTAGCCTTGGTTTCCTCATTTGAATCAATAGATAATAGTACCCATTACACTGTACTGTTGTGAAGATTAAATAAGGTGGTGTTTATAAAGTGAATCATACAATGCCCATCACATATTAGGGGCTTGAATCATCATCATTATCATTCTATTATTATTATTATTATTATTTCTTTTTTTTTTTTTGAGTTGAAGTCTCACTCTGTTGCCCAGGCTGGAGTGCAGTGGCACGCTCCCAGCCACCGCAGCCTCGACCTGCTGGGCTCAGGCAATCCTTCTGCCTCAGCCTTTCAAGTAGTTGGAACTACAGGTGCATGCTACCACACCTGGCTTATTTTTTGATTTACTGCAGAGATGAAGTCTCACCAAGTTGCCCAGGCTGGTCTCAAACCCCTGAGCTCAGGCAATTCTCTTGCTTCAACCTCCCAAAGTGCTGAGATTACAGGCCTGAGCCACCATGCCTGGTCTGTTATCATTCTTTTAAGACCTAGAAACAAATGCCACGACACCGTTGGAATCAGAAGTACTGGTTCTAGGTTCAGCTCTGTCACTTACTAGCTGTGTGACTTCAGGCAAGTCCTCTAACATCTCTGAATTACATGTGTTCATTTGGGTTTGATTTCCTCTGAAATTCTTTTAAGATCTAAATTCTGGAATCTTGGAGTAGATGTTCATGGAAATTTCATTCTTTTCCTTTTTTAAAAATAGGAAAATATAGTTTATTTAAAAAGCAAATTCAAGAAAGAGAAGAGGAGGCAATTCAACTCTCCACTGTAAGAGAGGGGATCAAAGTTTAGAAAACATGGCGGCGGGGTTTAGTAAAGTAATGGTCGAAATTTCATTCTTTTAAAGAACATAAGAATAACATAACTGCTTGTTATGGACTGAATTGCAGTTGTTACCCATCCCCTAAATTCATATGTTAAAGCCCTAACCCCCCAATGTGACTGGCTCTGAAGATAAGGTCTTTAAGGTGATAATTAAGGTTTTAAATGAGGTCATAAAGGTGAGGCACTAATCTAGTAGGATTGTGGCCTTATGAAAACAGGGAGAGAGAGAGAGAGAGAGAGAGAGAGAGAGAGACCTTTTCTCTCTCTTGTTTTCTCTTGTCATGTGAGGACATCTGCAGGCCGGGATGAGAGCCCTCACCAGAAACCAAACCCCGATAGATGTTGGTCTTGACTTTCCAGCCTCTAGACTGTGAGAAAATAACTTTCTGTTGTATAAGCCATCAGATCTATGGTATTTCGTTATGGCAGCCAGAGCTGACTAGTACACTGCTGAAGGAAGTTCGTCTGGGAAGGGAGCATTGAGGCAAAGAATACAGTGCTCCTTGAACTAATGAGGAATGATGGAGCTCCTGTGGGCAGAGGGAGAAGCGATGCCCACCCAAGAGATTACGCAGTTGGAAATCAGCGGGAACACTGCCATCCAAATGTGAAACTCCATTTTCTACCATGAAGAACGGTGAATTCAGGCTCTCAAGTTTGACTGTGAGCCCTACTCTGCATGCCAGCTGTGTGACCATACATAAGTTAATTGATCTGTCTGGATCTCATTTCCTTGCCTACCAAATGCCTACTACTGCCACTTTTTTTTTTTTTTTGAGTTGGAGTCTCACTCGGTCGCCCAGACTGGAGTGCAGTGGCCGCTCCCGGCCACTGGA
>NW_007258907.1:593183-702709 GCF_000164805.1 Carlito syrichta | reverse complement strand
TGTAGAGATGAGGTCTCGCTGCCCAGGCGGGTCTCAAACCCATGGGCTCAGGCAATCCACTCACCTGCTACTTTCTAACTGCGTAGAGTAAATGTGATCATCTACACATGGGTATAGCCCAGTGCTTTACATACAGTACTTGATAAATGTTAGTTGCTACTGGCCATAGTGTCAATACTTGTTATTGGCCAGGCTCAGTGGCTCAGCCTGTAATCCCAAAACTTTGGGAGGCTGAGGTGAGTGGATTACCTGAGCCTGTGGGTTTGAGACCAGCCCAGGCAACTTGGCGAGACCTCGTCTCTACAGTAAATCAAAAATTAGCCAGGTATGGTAGTGTGTGCCTGTAGTTCTGGCTACTTGGAAGACTAAGGTGGAAGGATCGCCAGAGTCCAGCAGGTCGACACTGGGGTAGCAGTGAATGTGCCAATGCACTCCAGCCTGGGTGACAAAGTGAGACTCCAACTCAAAAAAAAAGTTATTATTAATTAATAATAATTTCACTCATAGTACTACTTTACCCACTTGAGCTATAAAATAAAGCCAAGGTTCTCTTGTTATTCAGGTTGAAATGGATTGTAGTCCCCATCTTCTCTATCAGAGGATTGTACATTTCTCTTTCTTCGTATCAATCCACTCACAATAACTTACAATTCCCCAAATGCTTTATTGTGTCAGATCCAGGCCCACTGTGGATGCTGTCAAATACAGGCTTTCCACCCGGAAGCTGGGGAGGCTCTGGCTGCCCTAAGCCCACCTCTGCCACATAGGGTGCTAGAACAACTAGTTCCCACATGATAGTTTCAGCTCTGGCTCTAGTCAAGGTCATGGCCCTTTTCTCTACTTCTTCTTGGAAGGCCCTTCATGTTCTTTCTGTTCAGGTGACCTTATGTACAATCTCAATTCTTCAGATGTTTGAATGACCTTGAGTTCAGAAAAGCATTGATCTAACAGTCTTTTCAACAAACGGTGCTGGGACAACTACTGGACACCTACAGGTGAAAAAAACAAATCTAGACACAGGCCTTACATCCTTCACAAATACTGACTCAAAATGGATCATAGACCTACATGTAAAACACAGAACTCTAAAACTCCTAGAAGATAACATAGAAGAAAATCTATATAACCTTGAGTATGATGATGACTTTTTAGATACAATATCAACGGCATGACCCATGAAATAAATAATGACTAAACTGGCTTTCATTAAAATTAAAAACTTCTGCTCTGTGAAAGACAATGTGTGGAGAATGAGAGACAAGACACAGACTGAGGAAAAAATATTTGCAAAAGACAATCTTATAAAAGAATGTTATTCAAAAAATACGAAGAACTCAAAACTCAACAATAAGAAACAAACATCATGATTAAGAAATAGACCAAATCAATAAGGAACTCAAAGTGAAAGGAAAAAAACAAATAACCCCATTAAAAAGTGGGCAAAGGACATAAATAGACACTTCTAAAAAGAAGACATGCAAGCAGCCAACAGATACATGAAAAAATGCACAGCCTCACTAATCATCAGTGAAATGTAGATTAAAACCACACTGAGATACCACTAAACTCCAGTAAGGATGGCCATCAATAATAAATAAAAAAAACAACAGATACTGGTGCAAGTGTGGAGAAAAGGGAGTGGTTTTATACTGTTGGTGGAAGTGCAAGCTAGTTTGACCTTTATGGAAAGCAATGTGGTGATTCCCAAAAGAACTAAAAATTGACCTTCCATATGATCTAGCAATCCCTTTCTTGGGAATATACCCAGAGGAACACAAATCGTTCTACAAAAAAGACACCTGCACATGCATGTTTATAGCTGTACTATTTGCAATAACAACAACATGGGACCAACCCTACTGTCCATCGAAAGTGGACTGGATAAGGAAAACATGGTACATATACACAATAGAGTATTCATACAGCCACAAAGAGGAACAAAATCATGGACTTCGCAGCAAATTGGATGGAGTTGCAGACCATCATACTTACTGATCTATCACAGAAACAAATAACGGAATACTACATGTTCTCACTCATAAGTGGGACCTGAACATTAACCATAGTAACACAGAGGAGGGATCAGCAGTTGCTGGGCACTGCTAGGGGAAGGAGGGAGGGAGAGAGAGGGCCATGTAGGAACACAGAGGGTACCTGGTCCTTTACCAGGGGAGTAATGGCCAGTTGGAGGCCCAAACTTCACCTGCATGCAACCTATTTATGTAGTTCATGCTTACGTGTACCCTACCTCTCTATAATAGAACAAAATTTAATTAAAAAAAAAGAAATGTACCAAAGACTTAAAAGACACTTCGCCAATGATATACAAATAAGCATGTGTAGAGATGCTCTTCACCATATGCCATAGGAAGATGCAAATTAAAACATTTTGATATACTACACCCTATTAGAATGACTAAAATCCAGAGCAGCAAATGCTGGTGAGGATGTGGAGTGACAGAAACTCTCATTCATTGCTGGTGGAAGGACGAAATGGTATAGCTACTTTGGAAGACAGTTTGGTGTTTTCTTACTAATCATACTTTTACCATGCAATCTGGCAATTGTGTGCTCCTTGGTTTTTAACCAAAGGAATTGAAAACTTATGTCCACACAAAAACCTGCACATAGATGTTTAGAGCAGCTTCACTCATAGTTGTCAAAACTCGAAAGCAACAAAGATGTCCTTCAGGAGGTGAAGAAATAAATAAACTCTGGTACATCTGGACACGAAAAAGAAATGAGCAATGAAGTCATGGAAAGACATAGAGTAACCTTAAATGCATATTATTAAGAAAAAGAAGCCAACCTGGAAAGGCTACATACCATGTGATCCCAACCAGATGATGTGCTGGGAAAGGTAAAACTGTGGACACAGTAAAAACATCCATGGTTGCCTGGGGTTGGGAAAGAGAGAAAGAGGAATGGGTAGAGCACAGAGGATTTTTAGGGCAGTGACACTCATCTGTGTGATACTATAATGGTGCATATATGCCATACATTTATCAGAATCCAAGAGTAAATCCTAATGTAGATTATGGACTCTGTGTGATGATTATATCTCAGTGTAGGTTCAATAATTGTAACAAATGCTGCAATCTGGTCAGGGATAGTGATGGTAGGGAGGCTATGATGTGTAGGGGCAGGGTGGAGACAGAAAATTTCTGTACCTACCCATCGATTTTGCTGGGAAAAAGGCAAGACTTTTTTTTGGGGGGCCTGCCCATCAAGAAGATTTTAATTTTCACAAGGTGGCCTGAAGTTTGGGTTGCTATGGCATTTTTCAGTATCATTTTCTCTATACAACCTCTCACAGAGTTGTCTTTTCTATAAAACCTACTCAGAACTTCAATGCTACATTTTTTTGTTGTTGGTCAAATGTGTGACAGTTATACTATTAACAAAGGTTTCTCTGTTAATGCTATAACAAGAATGAACAATCTGAGGGTAGCGGTGACACTATAGTTCTTTAACACTCCTTATCAGGATTTCTGTGCAGATGATGACTTTGAATGTTGCATTCTTTTCTGCCTGAGTGGAAAAGTCAGCTTTTGCAAATACATTAAAAAAAATTAGATTTCAGGGGGTACACATGAGTGTTCATTATATGAACATAATGTGTAGTGGTGTGGATTGGGTCTCAGGTGGCCCATTCCCCAGATAGTAAACATCGTGCCCCGTAGGCAGATTCTGAACCCTAACCCTAAGGCCCCCTCCTTATTGGTGGCCCCATTGTCTATTATTCTTGTCTTTGTGACCATTTAGTTCCCATGTATGAGTGAGAACATGCTGTGTTTGGTTTTCTGTTTTGGAGTCAGTTTACTTAGCATGATGATCTCCAGCTGCATCCATGTTGCTGCAAAGGACATGATTACATTCTTTTTCATGACTGAATAGTATTTCGTGGTGTATGTATACCACATTTTCATAATTCACGAATCAGTTAATGGGCATTTATGTTGATTTCACCACATCTTTGCAATTGAGAATTTTGCTGCAGTGAACATGCCGGTGCAGGTGTCTTTTTTTACATAATGACCTCTGATTCTTAGGGTAGATAGTAATGGGATTGCTGGATCAAATGGTAGATCTACTTTTAGTTCTTTGAGTAATCTCTATACTGCTTTCCATGCAGGCGGTGCTAATTTACACTCTTGCCAACAGTGTGTAAGTGTTCCCTTTTCTCTGCATCCATGCCAGAATCTATTGGTTTTTTTAATTTTATATTTTTTGAGACAGAGTCTCACTCTGTAGCCCAGGTTGAAGTGCAGTGGCACACTCATGGTCACCACAACCTCGAACTGCTGGGCTCAAGTGATCCTTCTGCCTCAGCCTTCCAAGTAGCTGGAACCACAGGCATGCACCACCACACCCAGCTAATTTTTTTTTTATTTATTGTAGAGATGAGGTCTCGCCATGTTGCTCAGGCTGGTCTCAAACCTCTGAGCTCAGGCAATACTCTCGCCTTTGCCTCCCAAAGTACTGGGATTATAGGCATGAGCCATGCCTGGCTATTTTTTGATTTTTTAATAATGACCATTTTGACTGGTAGTGTGGTGGTATCTCATTGTGGTTCTAATTTGCATTTTCCTGATTATGAGAGATATTGAGTATTTTTTAATATGTTTGTTGGTCATTTGTATATCTTCTTTTGAGAGATGTCTATCATGTTGTTTGCCTGCTTTTTAATGGGGTTGTTTGCTTTTTTCTTGCTGATTTGTTTGAGTTCTTTGTAGATTCTAGATATTAGTTCTTTGTCAGATGTATGGTTTGCAAATATCTCCTCCCAGTCTATAGGTTGCCTGTTTGCTCTGTTGAATTTTTTTTTTGCTGTGCAGAAGCTTTTTAGTTTAATTAAGTCTCATTTATTTATTTTTGTTTTAGTTGCATTTGCTTT
The DNA here is from genome assembly GCF_000164805.1 of Carlito syrichta. Classification (NCBI taxonomy): domain Eukaryota; kingdom Metazoa; phylum Chordata; class Mammalia; order Primates; family Tarsiidae; genus Carlito; species Carlito syrichta. The sequence goes on along the minus strand of NW_007258907.1, from coordinate 697,812 downwards.
TGGAGTTTTAGCCATAAATTCTTTGCCTAGACCAATGTCCATGAGTTCTTTCTAGGTTTTTTTCTAGGATTTTTATGGTTTCAGGTCTAATGTTTAAGTCTTTAATCCATTTTGAGTTAATTTTTGTATATGGGGAGAGATAGGGATCAAGTTTCATTTTTCTGCATGTAGTTATCCTATTTCCCCAGCACTATTTGTTGAATAGGGTGTCCTTTCCCCAGTGTATGATTTTGTCTGCTTGGTCAAAGATCAGTTGGTTGTAGGTATTTGGGTTTATTTATGGAGTCTCCATTCTATTCCATTGGTCCACGTGTCTGGTTTTGCCCCTTGCCTCCACCTCCCAGTACTATGCTGGTTTTGGTTACTACAGCTTTGTGGTATACTTTGAAGTCCAGTAATGTAATGCCTCCAGCTTTGTTCTTTTTGCTTAGGATTGCATTGGCTATTCCGGCTCTTTTTTAGTTCTATATGAATTTTAGGAGTTTTTCCCCCCCTAATTCTGTGAAAAATGACACTGATAGTTTGATAGGGATTGCACTGAATCTGTAGATTACTTTGGGCAATATAGTCATTTAAATAATGTTGATTCTTCCAATCTATGAGCATGGGATGTTTCTCCATTTGTTTGTGTTCTCTGCAACTTCTTTCATCAGAGTTGTGTAGTTTTCCTTATAGAGATCTTTCACTTCCTTGGTTAAATATATTCCTAGGTATTTTAGCTTTTTGGCTGCTATTGTAAATGGAACTGAGTTCTTGATTGAATTCGCAACTTGGTCTCTATTGGTGTATAGCAGTGCTACTGATTTGTGTGTGTTGGTTTTGTATCCTGAAATTTTGTTGAATTTATTTATCAAGTCCAGAAGTCTTTTGGAGGAGTCTTTAGGGTTCTTTAGGTAAAAGATCATATCGTTGGCATACATAGATAGTTTGATTTATTCTTTTCCAATTTGGATACACTTTATTTCTTTTTCTTGCTCGATAGTTCTGGCTAGGACTTCCAGTACTATGTTGCATAGCAGTTTCCAGTTCTGAGGGGATACGTGTTCAACTTTTTTCCATTTGGGATGAACATTGGCTGTGGGTTTGTCATATATAGCTTTCATTATTTTGAGAAATGTTCCTCTATGCCCATTTTGCTGAGAGTTTTTATCATGAAGGGGTGCTGGATTTTATCCAATGCTTTTCATGCATCTATGAAAATGATCATATTTTTTTTTGAGTAAGAGTATCACTCTGTTGTCCAGACTGGAGTGCAGTGGCACACTCAGAGCCACCCAGTTTTGATCTGCTGGGCTCAGATGATCCTTCCACCTCAACCTTCCAAGTAGCTGAAACCATAGGCATGTATCACCATGCCTGACTACTTTTTAAAAAATTTATTGTAGAGATGAGGTCAACTAGGTCAACCTTATCAGGTTGTCCAGGTGGGTCTCGAACCGTGGGGTTCAGGCAAGCCCCTTGCCTCCACCTCCCAAAATGCTGGGATTATAGGCATGAGCCACTGCTCTTGGCTGATTTTTGTTTTTAATTCTGTTTATGTAGTGGATCATATTTATTGACTTGTATATGTTGAACCACCCTTGCATCCCTGGGATGAAACTCATTTGGTCATAGTGTATTACTATTTTTTTATGTGCTGTTGAATTCGGTTTTCTAATATTTTGTTAAGGATTTTTGCACCTATGTTCCTAAGGGATATTCATCTGCAGTTTTTTTTTTCCATTGTGTCTTTTCCTGGCTTTGGTATCAGAGTGATACTGGCCCCATAGAATGAGTTAGGGAGGATTTCCTCCTCTTCAGTCTTGTGGAATAGCTTCAGTAAAATTGGTATCAGTTCTTCTTTGAAGGTCTGGTAGAATTCAGCTATGAGTCCATCAGGTCCTGAACTTTTTTTTGTTGGGAGACTTCTAATACTGTTTCAATCTTGCTACTCATTATTGGTCTGTTCAGGGTTTCTATTTCTTCCATATTCAAGGTTGGGGGTTGTATGTTTCCAAGAATTTGTCCATTTCCTCTAGATTGTCTAGTTTGTGTGCACAGAGGTGTTCTTAATAGTCTTGATAGTCTTTTGAATTTTTATTTTATCAGTTTCAATGTTTTTTCACTTCTGATTGAGCTAATTTGAGTCTTCTTTCTGCATTTCTTAATTAATCTAGCCAGTGGTCTATCAATTTTCTTTTGAGTTGGTGTGTGCGGTGTCACATTCATGGCCACCCCAACGTCAACCTGCTGGGCTCTGGTGATCCTTCCATCTCAGCCTTCCAAGTAGTCAGAACTACAGGCATGTGTTATCATGCCTGGCTAATTTTTTATTTTTTGTAGAGACGAGGTCTCACCAAGTTGCCTGGGCTGGTCTCGAACTCACAGGCTCAGGCAATCCACTCGCCTAGGTCTCCCAAAGTGCTGGGATTATAGGCTGAGCCACTGAGCCTGGCTGGTCTATCAGTTTTATATTTTCAAAGAACCAAATTTTGTTGATCAATTTTATCTTTTCAAAGAACCAAATTCTGTTTCATTGATCCTTTGTATTTTTCAATTTCAATTTTATTTAGTTCTGCTCTGATATTCATTATTTTCATCTGCTAGCATTGAGAATGGTTTGTTTGTGTTTTTCTAGTTTCTTGAGGTTTGGTGTTAGTTTGTCAATATGTGATCTTTCAGTCTTATTAACGTAGACTTTAAGCATTATAAATTTTCTTTTGAGCACAGCTTTGGCTGTGTCTGAGAGGGTCTAATAACTTGTTTCATTGTTGTCATTCATTTTTAAGGAACTTAAAAATTTCCATCTTGATTTCATTGTTGCCCAAGGATTATTCAGGAGCACAGTTTTGAACTTCCATATCTTTGTTTCATTTTGCAAGTTCTTCTTGGAGTTAATTTCTAGGTTTATTCCACTGTGGTCTGAGATGGTGCTTGATATGATTTCATTTTTTAAAAGTTTATTGAGATTTGATTTGTGACCTATCATATGGTCTATCTTGGAGAATGTTCCATGTGCTGATGAGAAAAATGTGTATTTTGTAGTTTGGGAATGGAATGTTTTGTAGATGTCTGTTAGTTCCATTTCCTCTAGAGTTCTGTTTAACTCCAATTTTTTTTGTTGACTTTCTGCCTTGATGATCTGTTTATTGCTGTCAGCAGAGTGTTGAAGTCTCCTGCTTTTTCTTTCTTTCTTTCTTTCTTTCTTTTGAGTTGGACTGTCACTCTATCATCCAGGCTGGAGTGCAGTGGCATGCTCATGGCCACCACAGCCTCGACCTGTTGGGCTCAGGTGATTCTTCCACCTCAGCCTTCCAAGTAGCTAAAACTACAGGCATGCACCACCATACATGGCTAATTTTTTTTGTGTGTGTGATTTATTGTAGAGATGAGGTCTCGCCAAGTTGCCCAGGCTAGTCTTGAATCCCTGAGCTCAGGCAATCCTCTCGCCTCCTCTTCCCAAAGTGCTTGGATTACAGGCGTGAGCCACCGCACCCAGTCTGATGAAGTATCCCACTTTTATTGTACTTTTGTCTGCCTCTTTTTTTTTAGGTCTAGTAGAATTTGTTTTATAAAGCTGGGAGCTCTGCTGGTAGGAGCATATATATTTAAAGTTGTTATGTCTTCTCATTGGATTGATCCCCTTATCACTATGCAATAGCCATCTTTGTCTTTTTTTTTTTTTTTTACCGTACTTAATTTAAAGTCTATTTTATCTGATATGAGAATGGCTACTCTTGTTCATTTTCAGTTTCCATTAGTGTAGAATATTTTTTCCCACCCCTATATCTTGAATCTATAGGAGTCCTTGTGAGTGAAGTGGGTCTCTTGAAGGCAGCAGATATTTGGGTTGTGTTTTTTAATCTATTCTGCCAGTTTGTATCTTTTTATTGGGGCTTTGAGGTCATTTACATTCAGAGTTAATAATAATATATAAGATACTGTTCTACTTGTCATATTGGTTGCTGTCTGGTTGATTTGTTTATTTATTTTCTCTATTATGTTGGTGTTCCATAAAGCCTGTGAACTTTATGATTTCCAGCATTTTTCTACTGGTATATTTTGACCTTTTGTTTACATATTTAGGACTTTTTGACTATTTCTTATAGAACCAGTTTAGCGGTGACAAATTCCCTCAGTGTTTGCTTGTCTGCAAAGGACTTCATTTCTCCTTTATTTATGAAACTTAGTTTTGTGGGATACGAAATCCTTGGCTGACAGTTATTCTGTCTGAGGAAATTAAAGAAAGAGGCCTCACTCCCTTCTGGCTTGTAGAGTTTCTTCTGAGAAGTCTGCTGTTAGTCTGATATGTTTACCTTTGTAAGTAATGCGATGCTTTTGTCTCACTTCTCTTAAAATTCTTTCCTTTGCATTACTTTGCACGGCTGGATGATTATATGCCTCGGGGATGGCCTTTTTGCAATGAATCTTCTGGGAGTTCTTTGAACTTCTTGTATCTGGATGTTTAGATTTCTGGCAAGACCAGGGAAACTTTCCTTCTTTATGCCCTTAAATAGGTTTTCTAAACCTGTTGCTTTCTCTTCTTCCTTAGGAACATCTATGATTCTTAGGTTTGGACATTTTACATAGTCCCACATTTCTTGGAGACTTTGCTACATTCTCTTGATCCTTTTTTCTTTATTGCTGTCTGATTGGGTTAATTCAAAAGTCTTATCTTCTAGTTCTGAAATCCCTTCGTCTCCTCACTCTAGTCTACTGTTAAAATTTTCCACTACATTTTGTACTTCCCTAAATGCTTCTTTCATTTCCAGAATTTTAGATTTTTTTTTTAAGTGTCTATATCTTTGGAAAATTTTTCATCCATGTCCTGAATAGTTTTTAAAAATTTATTTGTTTTGGTTTTCTGCCTTTTCCCGAAGTACATTGACCAATTTTATCATCAACCTTTTGAATTCTGTCTGGAATTTCTTTTTTTTTTCTTCTGTGTTGGAGTCTCACTCTGTCACCCAGGTTGGAGTACAGTGGCACACTCATGGCCATCCCAGTGTTGACCTGCTGGGCTCAGGCAATCCTTCCACCTCAGCCTTCCAAGTAGCTGGAATTACAGGCCCTTGCTACTATGCCCAGCTAATTTTTTTGATTTATTGTAGAGATGAGGTCTCGCCAAGTTCCTGGACTGGTCTCACCTCGGCCTCCCAAAGTGCTGGGATTGTAGGCTGAGCTACCGAGCCTGGATTATGTCTGGAATTTCAGTGATATCATTTTGGTTAGGGTTCTTGCTGAAGAGTTGGTGTGGTCTTTTGGGGGTGTTGGAGAACTCTGTTTTTTCATACTGTCAGAATTATTTTTCTGGTCCTTTCTCATTTGTGTAGATGATTTTTAAAAATTTGACATAGGCACTCTAGGGTTCTTTTGGCTATATATAGCCTTGGTGTGGTGAATTTCTCAGTTGCCAGATGTGGCAGCCTTATGCTATGTACCTTCACTGGCTCACGGTGTCCTGAATAGCTAGAGTGGCTTGTGGAGTGTTAATAGCTGGCACTTGGGATCTGGCCTTTCCCAAAGCTGAGATATTGTATCCAATGTGGTCGACTGCTTCATGTCAGGCGTCAATCTGGAATCCTAAAGAAAATCTTTTTAAAAAGTATGGATCTCTATCTGGATCTGCTGGTCTTCTATGCAAATTTGCTCATTCCTTCACCAGAGCCTTTGAACTCCACTCACAAAAGATACTGGGTAGGATGGACTTTGACAAACTTTCAAAACTCTTTCCCTGGTGACAGTGAGTTGCCTATTTGCTTTATATATCTTTATCCCTACAGGACTACTCAAGTGGTCTTTTTCACAACGAGGAGATCTGATAGAAAAATAATAATAATTCCACACTTTATTGGATCTAAGATACTGAACATTGTAAAAAAAATGGCCAAGAAAAAAAATGCTTTCAATTACTTATGACATATACCATCCTCTGAAAGACATCATGGTTTCAGAGATGCTAAAAATATAAAATTATGTGCATCGTAGAATCAATGAGATTGTTAGCAATATTAGGTAATACATCTTGAGGATTTACCATGTGCTGGGCACTTGTTATAAGACTTAATCCTATAAATAAGAGTTAATTAATTTCATCCTTAAAACAGATCTACAAAGTAGAGGCTATTACAGATGAGAGAAGTTAGGTGCATATAAGTTATGCACATATAAGTTACATAACTTAATTTCATATGGATAGAGAGTAACCAGATTCAAACCCAGGCAATTGAATGCCATTATTAGACATGTAGGAAGAGCAACTTGAAAATAGCAACTCCCTTTTTACTGTCTTTCACAGTGTGCACACGCACACACAAGCACATATACACATGATTTAAAGTCCCATCTTGCTGGTTCCCCCAAGTGCAATTATAATACCAACTAACCTTGAAGAGCAAGAAATTGGGGCTGGAAATGATTTAGTAAGTTCTATTCAGAATAGAATCTTGGTGCTAAAGTCTCTGCAGTGGGAAGGCTGGTCCCCCACCATATATTCTCTTTGTAACTAATAGAGCACAGGCTGTCTAGGAGACTACTTTATTTTTTATTTTTTGAGTTGGAGTCTCACTCTGTCACCCAGGCTGGAGTACAGTGGCACGCTTATGGCCACCACAGCTTCAAGCTGCTGGGTTTAGGCAATTCTTCTGCCTCAGCCTTCCAAGTAGCTGGAAATACAGGCACGTGCCACCATGCCTAGCTTATTTTTTGATTTATTGTAGAGAGGAGGTCTCACCAAGTTATCCAGGTTGGTCTCGAGCCCTTGGGCTCAGGCAATCCACTCACCTCGGCCTCCCAAAGTGCTGGGATTACAGGCTTGAGCCACCACGCTTAGCCTGAGACCACTTTATTTTCAAAAGAAGGAGTTGAACTTTTTATTTCTTGACTCTTCCCAATGGCCCTCCCTGGAACTGGAGTTCTTTTATTCTGTACAACATGGCTTTCTCATAATAATACTAGTAGCATCCTTTCTCAGATGCTTTAGGAATGTACTCAGCTGCAAGTAACAGAAAAAACTCAATTAAAACCAGTTTCAACAAATAGTGTTTTTTTTTTGGTCCTACCTGACGAGGGTCTAAAGGCAGATGGTCCAGCAATCCAGTTCTGGGGCAGTGACTCAGTGCTGTCAGAGACACAGACTCTTTCTTTTAGTCTCGTTGTCTTAACTTATTGACTTGTTGCCTCATGGTTTTGAAATGGATTCTATATCACCAGTTCTTACGTCCATGTTTCAGTAGGAAGAAAGGGAAAAGGTGGAAAGGTTTACCTCTCCCCAGGAGAGTTCTTGTAGCTATTTAGCCAGAACTGGGCCACATATCTACACCCTCAGACCAGTTACTAACCAGGGGTCATGAGCTGACCATGATTGTTTTAGACCTGTTATGATGCATCCCCTAATAATGAAGACTGTGTCTCCTCTCCCCAAGATCAAGGGGTCTCTGACTGCTACCCGAGTAGGAGGAAAAGCAGAAAGCGTGGATGACTGATAGGTATCTGCTACATGTCTCCTTACCCCCATTCTTCTTTACCAACAATCTCTTGCCTAACTCACTCTCACTCCTTTCTTCTTACTTGGGCTCAGACAAAAAGACTGGGGTACCTGCATCCCTTACGGTCATGCAGCCCCTAGAACATCAGGGGCTGAAGGAAGTGGCCGTCTCTGCTGTGCTCCCCACCTCATCCACGGCATAGGCCATGCCCGATGCGTCTGGCACTCAGTGAGTCCTGGAATGAATGGCTGAATGAGTCCCAGCCTGGAGCCCACATGCCTTGGCCACCCGCTCAGGAACCGACAAGAGGAGATCAGGCCCCTTGTCGCCACTGGCCGGCGCAGGCAGTATGAATGTGTGGGAGTGTGCGTGCACGCGCTTGCAGCTCCTCCCTGCCTCAGATTGAATTACTTATAAACAGGCCTACGCCAACCTGGCAGGGTCTGCATTTCAGCACAACACTTCCCACCATTTCCTAAATTCTTTGGATTTGGCAAAATCCAAAAATAAAACAAAACCCCACCATCTTCCGTTCAGCCTGTCTCTGGAGCCCGGTGCCCTGCTTGTGCAATGGGTTCCGGATGTTTGGGATGTGTCCCCAGAGCCTGCCAACTTCCTCCCCTCCACATGCTCCAGCCCAGATGCCGACTTTCCTCCTGGCCTCTCTCTGAGCTTGGTGAGCAAGACCAGGACTCAGAGCTCTCAACTCGCCTTTTATCCCTCCACATGCTCCTGCCCCAGATTTGGGCTCTCCTCCTGGCCTCTCTCTGGAGCTCAGTGAGAGCAGGACAAGGATGCAGAGCTTTCAGGGCTTCCTGGGCTTCTGTTCCTCATGAGCTGTCTCCCACCCTGCATCCTGGGTATCTCCAATCAGGACATCTGTTGATGTAATTCTCTTGATGAAGGAATTGAGAACATTTTTCCCTTGTCTTTAGGAATCCTAAGATGGAGACTACTGAAATATCTCCAGCCTCTGGACTCAGTAGGCAGAGTGTGGTTGGCTGGTTTTATTAGCCTTGATTCTTAGACAACAGGATGTGCAAACCATCTTTCCCAGGATTTTATTATTATTATTTTTTGAGAGATGGTTTCTTGATCTGTCACCAGGCTGGAGTGCAATGAGTTCACTGTAGCTTCAACTTCCTGTGCTCAAGCAATCCTCCTACCTCAGCCTCCTGAGTAGCTGGGATTACAGGCATACACCACTACACTTGGCTAATTTAAAAAATTTTTGTAGACATGGGATCTTGCTATGTTGCCCAGGCTGGTCTCGAACTCCTGGCTTCAAGCAATCCTCCTGCCTTCCAAAGTGCTGTACCCAGCCTGGATTTTATACAGATGAATTTGTGAGCTCCTTGTCTATCCAATCAGGTGGTTAGATTAGATTTTCTTTGAGGTTTCTTCCAACTGTGAGTAGATAGAACAGAGAATGGTATTATTCTTAAAATAAGTGAGAAAACTAAGACTCTGAGAGGTTAGGGAAGAGACCCTAGATCGCACAGCAAATCAGTGGCAGAACCAAGGCTGAATCTTAGTCTGATGAGTTTTTTTTTTTTTTTTTTTTTTTTGAGTTGGAGTCTCACTGTTGCCCAGACTGGAGTGCAGTGGCCGCTCCCGGCCACCGCAGCCTCAACCTGATGGGCTCCGGCGATTCTTCCGCCTCAGCCTTCCAAGTAGCCGGAATTACAGGCATGCGCTACCCTGCCCGGCTAATTTTTGATTTATTGTAGAGATGAGGTCTCGCTGCCCAGGTGGGTCTCGAACTTGCGGGCTCAGGCAATCCACTCACCTCAGCCTCCCAAAGGCGCAGGATTACAGGCTGAGCCACTGAGCCCGGCTGAGCTTTCTACTATACCACCCTACCTTTCAAGTTAGTTTCTCGTGACTATCCAGTGGAACTGGGCACAGAATCCAGCCTCTCTCTAGGATAAATCTTCTCTCCTTCCAGTCCCTAAAATGTTAGCCAGGCAGGGTATGTTCTCCAGCCTCTGCCATGCTGTCAGATGGCATATAGATAGGCCCCTCTGGCAAAGAGCATCTGGAATGTGGATCCCAGAGCCTGGCAAAAATCAGTTGCCTGGAACTCTTTCCTGAGCCTCCCCGGGTCCCAACATACACACACAGCCCATGCCTCCTCTATGTCTGCGTTAATTAAAGTGATACATTTCTCAATGCTGCCTTTTTCCCCTCAAGTGCATGGGCCAACACCAAGTACACTACTCTTCTGCTAGGAAGGAAAGAGCAAAGGGCTGAGAACTAAAAGACAGGGTCCAAGGCCAACATGGCCACTCACTAGATGCAGGGCTTTCTCACATCCCTTAATCCTTAAAGATCTCAAAGTTCTCTTCTGTAAAATAGGTGAGTAGGGAGCTGTGCTGGACTAGATGACCTCTAGGTTCCTTTCTATCCCTGATTGCTATAGTATGCTTTGGTGGTACTATTTAAGGTAGAAATGGCACAGACATACGTGGAAGCAGGAGCAGAGTATTACGTATGCTGTTTGCCTCCATGTTTGAAAACCTGGCAATGCAGAAGGAGTCTGTTAGGTGCAACCTATGTGGATGAACCACCGCAGCAGTGCTAGAGAGAGTGGGTAGTTATGGGGCGCTTAGAATGTGCTGGGCACATCACACTCTTTTCCCTTCTTTGATCCTCACAATAACCTCATGTGGTAGAACTTGATCCTGGCTCCCTCTGACTCCTCAAGTCATGTTCTTTCTGTAACTCTGTACTGTCATTAATGGCATCTTCTATTTACTGAACATTTAGGATATGTCAGATTCCACCCCCAAGACATTTAAAGATGCTATTTCATTGAATCTTCACAATATTCCGGAAGAGGTGAGGATTCTTCCTTTTATGGCTGTGGAGATGGAGGCCCAGGAATGGAGTAACTTGCCTGGCCTGACACAGTTAAGCAGTGGCAGAACCTGAATTCTCACCCAGTTTTGCTTGATTGCAAGCCCATGCTCTTAACCACCGGGCTATGTTGCTTCAATTCTGCCTTACTGATAGCTGATGCTTCTCAGCAGGGTGTCTGCTGCATACTTGCCCAGGGGTTCTTAAAGTGTGGGTTAAAGACCAATTGCATCAGGATCTCCTGGTGCTCTTGTTAAAACAGTAGTTTCCTAAGCCCTTCTTCAGACCCCCTGAAGCCTACTCTCTTGGAGCAAAACCTGAGAATGTAGATTATCAAACGTTGCAGTGAATTTATGCCTATTGAAGTTTGAGAACCACTTGCCTAGGGAATGAATAGGTCTTACTCTCATTGAACAGACTGTCCATGAGCATAGGAGATCCAGGGTGTGGTGAAAGTTTCCAGCAGGGAGCCAAGAATGATTGTGACCGTATTGAGACACCTGTGAAGTATAGCTACTTTGTAGTAGTTTTCTGGATACAGGCTTTGTTTGTGCTTTAACAAGAGGTAAAACCTAATGTCTCAGCTAGCCAATACTAGATTATACTGTGGCTACAAGCAATCTCTAAATAGTTGTTTAAAACAATAAAGACTTTTTTTCATTTTCATATTACATGTCCAGTGTGGGTCTGTAGGGTGAGGAATGAGAGACTGTATTCATCATTTACTACCTACAGTTTCTGTGGGCAAGGAATTCAGGGGTGACTTAGCTGGATAATTCTGGTGTAAGTCCATCTTTCATGGAGTTACAGTGGAATATTGGCAGAAGACGTAGTCATCTGAGGGCTTGACTGGAGCTGGGCTCCAGTATCCACTTCCAAAATGGCCCACTCCCGTGGGTGTTGGCAGGAGGCCTTAGTTCCTCCTGAGCATCTCTACAGGTTGCCCAAATGTCCTCATGTTATGGCACCCAGCTTCCCCCAGAGTGAGAGGTCTAAAGGGTATTGAGCAATAAGGAAACTGTGGTATCTTTCAGGATCTAGTGTTTAGAATTGTATACCATCACTTCCATACTCTGTTAATTAAAATTGAAGTCACTACATCCAACCCACACTCAAGGGGAGAAAATGAGTTTCCAACTCTTGAAGGGAGGTATATAAAGAATCTGTGGAATTTAAAAACCAGCACAATCCACCCTCTGTTCACAAACTATGTGTTTTTCCCACATGCAAAATACACTCACTCCCTTCCAAGGGTGCCTAAATATCATTGTATCACAGTATCTAGTTTGCATTCCAGACCCTTTTCATCAAAATCAGGAGCTGATGATGCCCTTTGGGTGTAATTCCTTAAATTCAGCTCTTTCAGTGTAGTTCCTCTCAAGTGTGAAGTTATGTATATACACACACTCAAAATATAAGATGGGTAAGTGTGGAATAATCACTATAAACATTTATGAGGAGGCATCCCCCCAAAATGGAATACTTTTTGGAGGGCAGGCCCCTTGTAGTACACTTGGAATTTACTCCTTCAGATCAAACAGTCAACCAAAGTTTTTATCTGGATGTTCTGAGAAGGTTGCATTATGGTTTATGGAAGAAACATCCCGAGTTGTGGCAAACAGGTCACTGATTCTTCCACCATGACAACGCACCTGCCCACATTGTGCTGAGTGTTCAGCAGTTTTTGACCAAAAATGACATGACCCATATGCCCCAACCTCCCTAATCTGCGAGGCACACACTTGAACTTTTTAGAAGGGTTTTTGTCTGACTGAATAGTACTCTGAGATACTACCTTAGTGCTTTCAGAGGTCTTAATGAAGAGCTTTCCTGCCACACTGTTGACTTTATCTTCTGGCAATGTCTTTCTTTCATGGCTGAGAAATTGATCACTGTACAAAAGCCATTTTTTTCTTTCTTTTTTTTTTCAGAGATAAGGTTTCATTCTGTCACCTAGCTGGAGTGCAGTGGTATAATCATAGCTCATTGTAAACTCAAACTCCTGGGCTCAAGCAATCTTCCCATCTCAGCCTCCTTAGTAGCTACTATAGGCATGTGGCACCATGCCCAGCTAATTTTGTTTTTGTAGAGACAAGGTCTTACTATGTTGCCCAGGCTGATCTTGACCTCCTGGTTTCAAGCAATCCTCCCACCTTGGCCTTCTGAACTGTATTACAAGCATGAACCACCATTCCTGACCTGGAAGCCATTTCTTAACTTTAGTCTTGGTTGCCATCTTGAGAAGGTGAAAAATTTTAAGTCTTGGCACCTTCATGTTTAGCAGTCCTTCTTTTGGCTTATCTGCTTCTTCTCTCATTTTACAATAAGCAGCAAGAAGCATATAACTTAGAAATATCCTTAGGTAGGTCCCGTTTATTAGATACATTTTCTTTCCATATAACTGCAGGTGATAGTGTTACTAAACTTTTTACCACAGAATAACAAGGATCCTCCTTCTTCCACTCTCTGATAAGGTTTTCCTCACTGTCTTTTATGCCCTCATTTGCAGCTTCCTCAAAGGTCATCATGCAAGTACAAACAGTTTTGTCAAAGCTCTTCAAACTTTCATTCACACTGTTGTCAGAATTCTTCCATCCTCTGCTTATAGCTTGGTTGTAAAGCCATCTTACATTTTAAGATATTGTTTTGACAGCACCTCACTTCTGGTATCAAAATTTGTGTCTATTGCTACATAACAAATTACCCCCAAAGTTTTGCAGCTTAAAACAACACTTTTTTCTCACCAGTGACTGAGGTCCAGGAATCCAGAAATGGCTAGTTGGGAGATTCTGGCTCAGGATTTCCCATGAGATTGCAGTCGAGATGTTGGCCAGTCCTGGAAGAACCACTTCCCAGATGGCTCATTCACATGGTCGTTGGCTGGAGGCCTCAGTTCCTCAAGATTTATTGGCAGAAGGCCTCAGTTTCTCACCACATGTACTTCTTTATAGGGCTTCAGATGAGTCCTTATAACATGGAAGCTTCCTTCAGAGCGATGGGTTCACTAAGAGCAAATATGAAGCTGCAGTACCTTTTAGTCTTGGAAATGACATGTCATAACTTCTACCACATTCTACTGGTTACACAGACTCACCTGATACCATGTGGGAGGGGACTACTCAAAGGTATGAATATTAGCAGATGGGGGCTCACTGAGAGCCATCATGAGGCTGTCTGCCATATCCCTCCATTGACTCATCTCTCTGAGTATGCAGAATACTGCTGTGTGTCGCACTACAAGGGGAAAGAGAGGATTTGATTTTTGCTATGCTTTGTGACAAGAACCCTGGTTTCATGTAGAATTTCAGCAACACTATTTTTATTCAAAATCTATCATTTCCTAGAATCTAGGCATGAGCCTATGAGGGAGACTGGCCAGGAGACAAATCCAAGAGGCAGATGCTATTCCACAGTCAGAACCACCCTTCCTCTGAGCATAAGGATTTGTTTAGGCTCTGCTTCTCTGTCCAACTCCCTGTTCTCTTAGGGTGAATTATTTCTTAGGAGTCCCCCTCAGCTTCTCATGTCAATAAATAAACTCCTGGTGGGATTCCAGAGCATTCTGGATGCATGTTTGAGTCCTTAGCTACAGTACTAAGGCTCAGGCAGAGACTTTGCTAAAAATGTCAAGAATCAGGATAGTGTAAGAATGTGACCCAGGGGAGGCAAAGCAAAACTGACCTAAAAATGCTCTACATAGACCCACAGTTCCTCAGCTGACAGGGACTTTGGAGTACATCCCTTGGGTAGAGAAGCCTTGACATTCACAGGTAGTTGCTTAGAATCCATTCTGGCAGCAAGAAAAGAGTTTCCTAAGATTACCTGGGTGACCCCATACTGACCACCTGCACCTGCATCCAGTCTCTGGGCCCTCGTTTCTTCTGTGACCTCTTCCTTCAGATTTGAGATTTTTTATTTCTTTTCCAGCCCAAATACCTCTTTCTGAAATGACCCTGGGTATGACTTGTGAATGAAAATACCTGTTATTGATCCTGTGGCCAATCTTTGACTCTATTTCTTTGGATCTCAACATAATTTTTCTTTTTACCATGATGAAATCTGATTACATCCTCAGTCTGGCTTCAGACTGCCTCTTTACCAAGGGCTGTTATACTAGGGAACAGAATCAAAGAGAGTCATTCTACATTTTCTGAAGAAATACCAACTCAAGACCCACCTGCCACCATGCTGTAGGCATAAGCAAGTGGAAAGAGTCTACTCATTTGTCCAGGGAGGGACAGATGCTTCACAGGGATGAGCACCATCCTCCTGAGACATGATGTGGAATGTTCTGTGGGTAGAGCTACTATAGCTTCATTGGAAAGTATTCTGTCTCGAACATGTGCTTCTGGTGTGATGAACCTGCCCAAAACCATCAGAACTACCAGGCACTACCTAGGCTTGCTGCTTCTCTGAAATTACTGATATTGGATTTTTAATATTGTGAGTAGAAAACTGAAGAAACTGAAGGCATAGGAGGCATATTTATCTCTAGTTCTCTTATTCTCTTTTCTTTCTTGAAATTGGGGCTTTCAAACTAGAGCGCTTTACAGATGAGAAAGAAAACAGCACTTGGTATCTGGGATCATGGCTTACAATAACAGAAGGATGATCTGGGTGTGGAGTGCCTGTCATAAAAACAAAAACTAAGGAAAATATATGTGAAAGGAGACTTGCCTGCCTGATCAAAATACTTCAAACTGAGGGAGGAAAAACTCAGATAAAATGACATACGTTATATAAATGAATAAAGGACTCTACACCAGGATGTGAAGCAAAGAAATAGGCAAACTTGACATGTAACATGGAGAGGCAAATATGATTTCAGGAAGTTGGACACCTGGTGGGATGGATGGTGCTATATATAGTATGGATGGTTGTCTCCTCCAAATCTCATGTTGAAATTAGATCCCTAATGTTGGAGGTGGGCCTATTGGGAGGTGTACCCAGTGGGAGGAGCTTGGGTCACGGGGGAGGATCCCTCAGGAATGACTGGTACCCTTCTTGTGGTAATAAGTGAGTTCTGACTCTTTTAGTTCACATGAGAGCTGGTTGTTTAAAAGAGACTGGAACTTCCCTTTTTTTTCTTGCTTCTACTCTCCCACGTGACATGCCTGTTTCCCTACTCCTTTTGCCAATATTGTAAACTTCCTGAGGCCTCACCAGAAGCCCAGCAGATGCTGGTGCCATGGGGATCGTGAGCCAGAACAAACCTTTTATCTTTAAAAATTACCCAGCTTCAGGTATTCCTGAATAGTAATGCAAGATGGACTAGCAGTCTGGCAATGAGAGCATGTGAATGGCTATAAGACAGAGGCTTCTAATAAAGGGAAGGAGTGACCCCGTAGATATGAGGAGTGTGAAAATGGATTAACTTGAGGGTGAACAGAGTAGAAAATTTGAGTGATGGCAAAAACGATAATCATCTCTGCTAATGTTTATTGAATTTTTAAAATTAATAGGAACTATCAAAGCAATTTGTATGCAATATGTAATTTAATTTTTACTACAGTAAAAAATACATGGACTGCATGATTCCCATATTATGGACTAGGAAACCAATGATTAGGAAGGTCAAATATTTTTCCCAAAGCCACCTAGATAGATAACAGAGTAAGAACACAAACCTAGGAAATCTGCAGAATCTTAACTCTTATGACAAGTGACCACTGGCTCTAACAGAAGGTATAGGTAATTTTTAATAAAGTTCTGATTCTCTAGCAAACACAAATTAAAGAAATGATGGGGACTGTTATCTTTCCAGTCATCTGCTGGGGGTGATGTCCTACTATCCTAAAATTCGAATGTTTGGTAAAGCATTTCTACCTGGCATAGCTGATGACATCGTCTCTGAAAAGCCAAAGGAGACAAGGAAGAGAATCATCTGTTTGCACTGTATACATCCATGGATGAACTGGCTGTTCCCTTGGAAGTTATGGGAAACTTGAGAGTGAGAGACCATGTCTTATTGGAACTTGTGGCAGTGAAGAGGAGGACTATGGCCACAGGGACACACGTGCCCAGACATTGGGAGTGTAGCCACTGTAGTCAGGATACTTTCAGTAGCCCGGGAAGGAAGGGAGTAATTGGCCCTTGTGACAGGAAGCCCATGGGTGATTGGCTTCAGGCACTGCTGTAGTCAGGATCTCCAACAAGGCAATTGGGCAGTTTATCTCGGTTGCCTCATTCCTTGGTTCTGTGTTTTAGCATCTGTTGATAGGTAGGAAAGGAAACTGCTATGATTTCAGATGTCTATCTTCCCACATCCTCTATCCAGGTGGATAAGCACCCTTCATCTTTCTCAATCTCTATTTTTCAACCCAAGTCAGATCTCTAATTGACATTGCTGGGTCTCATGCCCCTTCCTGCACTCCTGAACTTACCACTATTGCAAGATGGATGTCATACTACGTCTGAGCCAACCTGGGTCATCGTTTTACCCAGCGATGGAGGCTGATTACGGCTGGTGTGTGAGGAGTAGTGCCACAAAGAAAATATGATCCCTGGGACAACATAACACGTCCATCATAACACATTTTACATGTTCACAGAGAAGTCTAGTTCTGTAGCCAAAGATGTCATTCACAAAAAGTAAAATGTTTTTATTTATTTTTAAATTAAATTAAATTAATTTTTTTTTTAGAAAGTAGGATTTATTAAAAAGACAGAAAAGCTCCCACAGCAAGTGGGGACCTGAAAGAGGCTGCCCTAGGTAAAATATTTTTAGAAAAGCATTATAAAACTATAGTAAGAACTGATTCCAATGGGGAGAAAAGTGGAGGGGACAGGGGAAGGTGACTAAAGCCATGCTTGAGCCCACCCAAATTGGTGAATTCTGACTTTAAAAAGCCATGTGGCTGATGAGATCCTGAGGATGACCACCAAAGAGTGGAAGGGACCTCTGGAGATCGTGACAATAAGGCTAAGACTCAGAATAAACTCAGATTTAAAAAGGGAGACATTCTGAGGACATTCTGGGGTTTCTATTTAGTAAAAAACAGTGTGACAGATCCATTGCCTGGACAAAAGGAGGTAATGTTAGATAAAAAGATAGAGAAAGGAAAAGAGAAGTAGAAAATATATATTTTTTCATCAAGGATGTCAACCAGAAAGGGAAGAACAAACAATGCACAGTATAAAGATCTGAAGCCTGCTGAGAGAGAATGATGGTCACTTCCTCCGTTTTTGTAGGCAGATTGCTGATTTTACTTCACTCTGCTGCCCAGTTTGGAGTGCAGTGGTGTGATCATAGCTCACTGCAGTCTCGAGCTCAAGGGATCCTCCTGCCTCAACCTCCTGAGTAGCTAGGACTACCATACCTGGCTAATTTTGAATTTTTTAAAAAAATAAAGACAGAGTCTCACTGTGTTGCTCAGGCTGGTCTTGAACTCCTGGCCTCAAGCGATCCTTCCACAACACTGGGATTACAGGCATGAGCCACTGTGCCCAGCCAGATAGTTGATTTTTTAAAAAGAATCAACACCTTTCTGCCATGTCTGAAGTGTTCAAGACAATCATTGTGATTCCATTCTCCTCACTGGCTTAAGAACGGGCATGAGACTTACTTCTGACCAATGTAATGGGAAAACTAGTCTGCCAGGGTTCCTGAAAATATGTTTTTGTTTCTAAAAAAGAGATGTATGAAGGTGGCAGTCCTTTTATTGCTGGACATATTGTGGCTGCCCGGTATAGTTGTAACTGCAACCATTTGAGATCTTGAGGGAATTAAGCTGACAGCTTGAGGATGGCAAGGCAAAAGCGTAGAGAGGTATCCTTGGAGGTGTAATCCACCACTGAAGTAACCAGTCCTGAAGCCCCTCTTCCTAGCCCTTCTCATTTTATGAGATAATCAATTTTCTTTATTGTTTAAGCCAATTGAATCTTGGATTTCTGCTCCCTGCAGCCCAAGGTGTCAGGACTGGCTCAGAGCTCAAGAAACATGAGAAGATCAGATAGGAAGGGGGTAGGGAGCTGATTTAAGTGGATCCGAGGAACTGGCCCTGTGACTCACATCTTGATGTGTGGAAAGAACTTTCCTTTGGGAGAGTCACTGTCAGTAACTTGTAAGTAATTGTGGAGAACAGAAAGTGGCGCCAGAATCAGGAACTGGTCAGAGATTATCCTGATTTTCATAAAGGAAAAAGAAATTGTTTCTGGAAACTCCAGATAAGTAGCTTTGAGGTAGATCCTGACAACGGAGAAGCAGGATGGATTAAGAAGCAGATGGTGAGTGAGCATTTAGGAAGGAATGCAGTGGTCAATTGAAAGCAAAATGACTTCACTGAGCACAAGTTATTCCAAGTAACCTCACTTCCTTTTTTGATAAGGTCCCTGTGTTTGTGAATCAGGTGTATGGTATAAACATTGCAGGTCTCAATTTCAGCTAAGGGTTCATGGTTCTTCTCATGGTTTTCTTGTGGTTAAGATGGTGAAATGTGGGTTGGAAGAGAGCAGTGGTTTTGTATGCTTGCAGCTGGCTCAGCAGCTGAATTCAGAGTGTTGAGTATTGTCACAGCCCATATGCTGAGCTCCATCAGGGTGGTGGAGAGAGAAGTCACACATTGGCCTGGGCCAAGGGCTTGGCTGGGAGCAAGAGTCTGACACTCTGGGTGAGAAAGTCCAGAAATGGGCAGAACCCATGCCAGCAACTCCCGAGCCTGTCATCCAGGAACAGGGGGCAAGGCAGAGAGGATCAGGTGGATTCAGAAGAGGGTCCCTGGGGAGAACTAGAGAGGTGGATGCAAAGGGGCGGGCTTCAGGACGGAGGAACACTCAGGTAGAAGTGGGTGGGGAGGCAGAGGGACGGGCAAAGGAAGTCACGTGGGTGTCTGTGCATGGAGTCCTGCTCCTTCACTTCTTGAAGGCTGCTGCGTCCAACTCATGACGATGGATGTCAACCTTCAAGAAAGTTTCTTACTGAGTGCCAGCGGCTCCATCCTTGATCCTGTCTGATTTATCATTAGATGAAAACTCAGGAGGCATACTGATCAAAGGTGTAGATGTCACAAATCTGGGAGGGAGAGTTAATACCAGAGGTGACAGAATGAGGGCCCAGAGTGGTCCTGACAGGTTGGAATGCTGGGTCAAAACCAATAAGACACAATTGAACAGGCCTAAATGTAAAGTCTGGCATTTACACGTAAAAAGCAAATGACAAAAACACAGAGGAGGGGATATTGCCTTGGCAGGAAATCATGTGAAAAATATCCGAGGCTTTTAAATGACCAGGTCAGAATACACCGACAGCGTGACGTGATTGCTAACAATTCAACACTGCAAGAGTTAGAAGTATTTACAGAAATCCAGGACTGTTAGAAGGAGTGGTCTCGCTATATTTTTAGTCAGATAACATCTGGGTTATCACACTCTTCAAGTTTGGGCACCAGATTTTGAGAAGGGCACTGACAAATTAAAGCATGCCCAGAGATAGGCTGTTTATGCTGGAGGAAGTTCCAGATATTATGTGATGTGGAGGAGAGGTTGAAGGATCAGAGAACATTCTTCCTGGAAAAGCAAAAACAAGAAGATTTATAAGAGAGATACATGTGGTTGAGGAAGAAGTCGGTCCATCTTCTGAGGTAGAACTAAAACCAAAGGATATAGGAAGCCAAATTACTATAAATAAAGAAAAACTTCCTAATCATTATAATCAGGAGAAATAATGACAGTTGTATACCACTTACAGGTTTCAAAAACATGAGCTCAGGCCAAGTGTGGTGGCTCATGCCTGTAATCCCAGTACCTTGGGAGACCAAAGTGAGAGGATTGCCTGAGCCCAGGGGTTCAAGACCAGCCTGGCAACTTGGCGAGACCTCATCTCTACAATAGATCAAAAAATTAGCTGGGCACGGTGGTGCATGCCTATAGTTCTAGCTATTTGGATTGCTGAGGCGGAAGGATCGCCTGAGCCCAGAAGGTCGAGGTTGTAGTGGCCATGAACATGCCACTGCACTCAAGCCTGGGCAACAGAGTGAGACTCCAACTCAAAAACAAAATAAAACAAAAACAAAACAAACAAAGAAACACATGAGCTCGTTCGTGAAGTGGACTATTATTTCCATGTCACGGGTCAGGTAATTGTTTGAAATGATCGAGAAATTGTATACTGTTGTTTCTCAGCACCTAGAACATTACCTGGTAAATATTTGCTGAATGGGTTGAGATATCATTGAGGCTGAATGTCTTCCCTGAGATCGCACAGATGGATTCTTGGGGTTTCTACCATCCCAGCTCCACCAAGTGCCTTGGGGCATCTTGGCTGGCCCAGGCTGCCTTGGAAGGTTGAGGTGTCCTGTCTGCAAGGACCACGTGAATATCTGTAGGCATACATCAGAGGGCTTCGGGGCATAGGGTGACCATAGAGCCGGAGGACCTGAAAAACCCTTCCAATTCAAAGGTTTCACCCAGAATACTCTTGATCTAAGGAGCTCGAAATTGCTGCTTAAGAACACACGAAGGGCGTGGAATCTGTCTTCACAGACCCAGCCAGCAGTTGTGGTTGATAGTATCTCGCTGGCATCTTTTCAGTGCCCTCGCTATAGCTGTCTATCTGGATGTGGGTGTGTGTGTCTAGGGCTTTTATATCCAGACACCAGGGGAAAATTGATACACACGAGTTCTCAGGGAAGACAGAATTTCAGCTCACTGAACTGCCTGATGTACACTTCTGATTTCTGTCCTTGTTACCAATCTCTGTAAAACAAACAAACAAACCTCTGTAAAAAAAAAAAAAAAAAAGTGTGAGTCTTCTCTGCTTTGGTCAGGGAGGAAAGTCCTTTTCTGCAGAGCATGGATTCTGCAAAGCTCAGGCTCATGATCTTCTTAAGTTAAATCACATATGGGCTCTTTCTGCACTGACCTCCAGGATGGGCCAAAGAAGGTGTTTTTCCCTCTTCCTTTCCGTATAAATTATGATATACCTAGAAGGTCCTACCCTTTAATCATGATGGGGGTGAATGATCAGGCTGAGGGTCATAAATTCGACAATATCGCCCTGCGTTTGCATTAAGTTCTTCTTTCTTCTCCAGGAGAAGTTGCAAAAGACGTCTCGGGGGGATAGAGGGTCCCGGTGGAACACCTTCTAATCAGCCTAGGCTTGGCTGTCAGTCCTCCAGCAGGAAGTACTTCTAAGTGGTGTCCACAGTCTCCACTAGGTGGAGAAAAAGAGCGGTGGTGAGATGTACAAAGCCCCAAATCAAAAACACAGTCCAAAGAGTAAAATCCAATTCTAAATGGAACTCGAAAACTTGAGAAGTAATTTAAGGGAACCACATTAAATACTAGAATGTTTAATGGGGCCCATGTGTCCCAAGCAGAGAAAGGGAGTGCGAGAAATGGAACAGAGGAAATCAGGGAGACAATATGTCTGTGCGACTTGTTCTAATTAGGGCACAGCGCTGCTGAGGATCATTCATTATAACTTGGTTAACTCTTCTGCACTGCCAAGGCACCTCTGCGGAGGGGTGCAAGACAAAGCGCTCCGTCGTAAACGGGATGAGCGTCTCTCCGCTGGAGGCGAACGCCAGTCACTCGGGAGGGCCCAGGGCTGTGCATCACTCTCCTGCCAGCTCTTCTTTATGACTCCAGCGCAGGGCTCCAGCTAGCAGATGTCTGCAAATTTCGGGGAGGAGAGGGGAGGGGAGTCGGGAAGGGAGGAGGCCCCCCGGCGCTCATTGTCTCCAACTTGTCTGTCGCTTAATTCAGTATCTCTGTCTGCCGCTGGAGAGGGATGGGAAGAGTTCAAAGGAGGAAATCAAAACAATCCATAGATCAGAGCTTGGGAGTGACCGGTGTGGCACCCAGAAATCACCAGCACTCCTCCGGCTCCGCGTTTGAAAGGCGATGATTTAGTGGGCCACGCCGGCGCGCACACCAACCGCATGTGGAGCGCTTACTGGGGGCTATTATTATTATTATTATTTAGAAAGGAGAAGATAGCCAGAGGCGCGAGAGGATGTGGTGGTGCAGGGTCAGGCTCAGGTTTGCCCCAGGCCAGAGGCATCGTTTTCAGCTCAGAGCTGAAAGTGGTGTGTGGGTGATAAGAAGGACCTGAGATGACGGGGTTGACATCCCCTCTCCCAATCACACAGGCGTTTTGGGTTTTGGACACTGCAGCTCAGTTCGTTTGGCATAGATGCCTCAGCCAGGCCTCCTAACACGCTCCCAAACTTGGGAGGAGGCCATTTGTCTGCTCTATGCTGCTGCCTTGGGTCCGGCCCCCAGCCAATCAGCTGCTTTGCTGTCAGGGATAGGGCCTCTGCTAGCCTTATGGGGCATCTTTAAGAGAAGGTGCCCCCCCACCCCGGAGATATGGGCAGAGCTTGACCAGACGGATGGTGCCTTCCTTGGACCTGACACAGCCTTGAGCTAGGCACATGTTGACCCTCCCACCAGGTGTCTTTGTGCAAAACACAGACTGCACATGGTTATAATTCCAGGCACATTTGTGGGGTTGAGTCTCAGATGGATTCTACAAACAGATAGTCTTATGATGGTCATTGGTGGGGCCTGATTCATCCTGTGAGGAAAAGCTGCATTTCCTGACTTCAGTGCCACCCCTTGGTGGTCCATGGGCAATTGGATGCTGTTGACCAAGGTGAGCACCAAGGGAGAGAAGAGCTGAGTCAGGGCAACTTGTCCCATGACAAGTAAAAACTCCTCCTCCTTCTTTTTCTTCCCCTTCCCCTTCCCTTTCTTCTCAGAGTCTCACTCTGTTGTCCAGGCTGGAGTGCAATAGAATGATCACAACTCACCGCAGGCTCGACCTCTTGGGTTCAGGCAATTCTTCCACCTCAGCCTCCCAAATAGCTGGGACTACAGACACATGCCATGATGCCTGGCTTGTTTATTTATTTATTTGTTTGTTTGTTTATTGTAGAGGCACAGTCTTGCTATGTTGCCCAGGCTGGTCTCAAACTCCTGGGCTCAAGCAATCCTCCGGCCTTGGCCCTCAAAGTGCTGGGATTATAGGCGTGAGGCACCGTACCTGGCCAAACAGAGGTGCAATAACTTCTAAAGATGCAATAGATGTTTCACTCTGTGTTTTCACCTCCCTAGTTAGGTTAGATACCCCTGCTCTGTGTTGTGTATTTGCCCAGTCCGTGTTTGACCTTCCCCCTAGACTGTGAACTGTGCAAAGGTGAGGCTGTGTAGCTCCTGTTCACTTTCATATCCCAGTACACTGCACAGTGCCAGATTCAATAAATCCTTGTCTCTTCACATGCAAAGAAAGCACATTCTACCATCTCAGCACCATCTTAATACGTGATCAATGAATTAAATTACAATTACTCAGCTAAATTAGCTGAGTAATTGTAATTTAATTCATTGATCACGTATTGAGCATCTGCTATGCTGGTACTGTGCTGTGTGCTAGGGATATAAAAATTATAAAAATTGGTGCCTGACCCTACAGAACTCATACTTGAGGGTAAAGTGAGGGGAAAGTCATCTGTGGAGAACAGACAGGTACATTGCTAAGTTGCAATGAGGTACATCCAAGGATGCTTACGACTAGCTACAGCGGGGGGTCCCAAGTAAGGGAGCAATCCCATGGGAGACAGCCCTAGCAGTAGCCCCGAGGGGTCTGTGAATCTGTCTTATCCAGTGTTCAGGCATGGAGAGGCAACCTGCTTAGAAAATTATGCTAAATATCATTCATGCAGCTACCAGACTTATGCTGCAGGCCCATATGCTGGGAGAGGATAGAACCTGTCTGCTTTCTACGAAGACTCTCAGGGGTTCTTTTCTGTTAATCAAATCCAAAAAAGCTATCCTATCTCTTGAAAGGCAGCACCAGGACATAAAGAACTTGGTGCCAGATGAGCTAGAAAACCTGATTCAGGTAAATGTTTCCTGTGAGAACAGGTGTTTTCCTGCTACTCCAGTTGTAAGTGTCAATGTCAAAGCCTGAACTGTCCTATCCTTTTCATCTTTAAGGCCTACTGCTGGTCTAGCCTTGGACTTCTGATGGCTGGATGGAAATCCTGATGAATGAATGAATAAATAAAGGAATGAACAAGCAGTGTCTGCTTCCATGAAACTGCATGCAGAACTGCAGAGGGGGCGAGAAGTAGAAGGCAGGAGTGAAGATTTCTGTGTTCAAGTTCAGTTTCTATCTCTGACTTTGTTTAAGTCTTCCTGTGCCTCTGAACCTGTTGTCTCTCCTGCAAAGGGAAGGGCTTTAAAGAGACAAGGTGAGGTTATCAGAGGCATTTACATGAAGGAAGTAAGCACTGATTGGTGTTTTGTTTGAAAACGTTCTGGCTGTGGTTAGACAGGACAGCCTATTGTGGGAGTCTGGTAACCCAAACCCTCTCCCCCAGCATGTGTTTGCCTACTAACACTCTACTGCAAATCATCACAAGATGGCATCACCTAGTCTGACTTCATTTTTTTCCTCCTTTGAGGGCAAGGATTTATCCACATTGTTTTCTGACACTTATTCAGTACCTACTGTATGCTAGGCACAATGTTGGATGTGAACGAAACAAAAACGAAAAGATGTGGTCCCTGCCCATGTACACTCGCCGAGGAACGAGAGAGTTAACAGATAAGCAAGAACTTTCATACATTTGAATTTTATTTTATTTTATTGAGTCAGAGTCTCACTGCGCTCCAACCTGGATGACAGAGTGGATCACTGGATCACTCTGTCTTCCAGGCTGGAGTGCAGTGGCACAACTGTGGCTCACCCAGCCTCAACCTCCAGGGCTCAGGAGATCCTTTCACCTCAGTCTCCCAACATTTGCATTTTATTTGCCACATCTAATTGTGAATTTCTCATGGATAGACAGGGCTTAGGAATGTTAAGAGCACCAGTTCTAAAGTCAGGTTATCTGGATTCATATTCCAGCATCACCTCTTGTTGCTGAATGAGCACAGGCAACACACATTTATCTCTGTAAGCCTTGGTTCCTTCAGTCATAAATTTAGGCTGATAATTAATATTTTCCTCAGAGTGTTGATATGAGTGTTAAATGGGGTGATATATGAATGGTATCTAGTATGCAGAAAATGCTCAACAGATGTTAGCAAATGTTATTTTTCTGTTTCCTAGATGCCCCTTTTGCAGCATCTCTAAAGGTTCGCTGCAATTAAATGTTAAAGGGATAATTTCCTGATTATTTCAGAAGCACAAATTAGTGTAAGGGCACCAAGAATCCTGTCATTCTTGTAGCATGTAGAAATTTGCTGCATAACCCAATCCTAGCACTTTGAGAGGCTGAGGTGGGAGGACTGCTTGAGACCAGGAGTTCAAGATCAGCCTGGGCAACATAGCAAGAACCTCTATTTAAAAAAAATAGCTAGGCATGGTGGTGTGTAGCTATAGTTCTGGCTACTTGGGAAGCTAGGACAGGAGGCTCACTTGTGCTTAGGAGTTCAAGATTGCAATGAGCTATGATTGTACCACTGTATTCCAGCCTGGATGACAGAGTGAGATCCTGTCCAAAAAACAAATGAAAACAAAAGCAAAAAACATTTGGAAAAAAGAAAGAAAAGAAATTATGCTACATAATCTAACTTCATAATTGCATAGTATTTCATTTTTACAAACACCCTACATCTACTCAGTACCAGGCCCTGTGTTAAATGATGAAGGTGGAAAGAGTAGAGAAAAACCTCACAACATGTGGTCCCTGCCCTTAAGGAATTCAAGGTTCACAAGGGGAGGCAGAGGTGCAAAGAGATTTAATGTCCTGCAGTAGCTGCCCTGATGGAGAACCATGAAGTAATGATGGGTGCACCATAAAGGAGTGACCAACCTGCTGGGGTGATCAGAGGGGTTTCTTAGTGCCGGAGCTGCTGATCTACATCCTAAAAACTGAGGAAGGGCTGCCTTGTTTTGTGCCCTGACTCATCAGTAGCCTTGGAAGCTCAGACTTCTGTCTGTCTCTCAGTTGAGCCTGCCAGGAGGCAGTGTACAACCATGCAAAGATCCAGAAGAGCTGGATTCAACTCTGATGGTGATTTGCTCTGTGACTTTGAGAAAAATGACTTCTCTTCTCTGGGGCTGAGGTATTTTGTTGGTCTTGTTGGTAAGAACCTCTAAGATTGAGTTCATTTATTTTATATCCAAGAAATATTTGTTATGTATCCACCGGATGCTAGACATGGGTAAGTGCCAAGGAGTCCACAGTGAGCTGGTTACCACTGTGGATGGCTAGAACTTAATTTCGTGGAGAAATTTGGGGAAACTTGTACAACACATGATCCAGAGTTATCCTGTCCAAGAGGCAAGGGAGCTGGGGTATATATAAACCAGCTCCTGTCAGTCATTGGTTGGGAGCTGTTGGGGTGTGGTGTGTCAGGTAGAGTGATTCAATTCTCTGCCACACACACAGGAAGAATGTTGTTCCAAGGCTGGGGGATATTGATGGGGGCTCTGACAGCTTCTGCAGCACTGAAAGAAAGAAACATGGTGACAAAAGGGGGAAAGCTTTGTAAAGGTTAAAACTTTATCCTGGGGTAAGATATTCTTACTGTCACCAATAAAAAGCACTCTTGAACTTGACTTTCTTTGGGAGCCCCTTGGTGTAAGTGGCACATTTGTCTAGATGAGTGGTTCTTCATCAAGAGTAATTTTGTCTTCCAAGGAACATTTGACAATTTCTGGAGACATTTCTGACCATAATGACTTGCAGGGGATGGTGTGTGTGTGTGTGTGTGTGTGTGTGTGTGTGTGTGTGTGTGTGTCTGTTACTGGCATCTAGTGGGTAGATGTCTTATTTTTCCCCTTTCAGAGTTTGGAGAAAAAGATCAGATTTTCTGGCAGCTCCTCTGAGTTGCTCCAAGATGGGATGAGTTGCTAACGGTGTGAGGGTGAAAACCCCAAGAAATGACGTATAGGGAGTGCTCCTAACAAGTGTCTCTGCAATTCTCAGGCAGCAGAGTTTGGAGGCAGAAAGTACAGATGTTGGGTCATTTTCTGGGACTGAATCACTGTGTCACCACTTGGTCATTGTGTGAACTTACTTCATTTCTCTAGACCTTGGTGTATCTCATCTAGAAAATGACAAGAACCATGAAGCTACCACTGAGTGTTAAAGGAGATAATCTGTATTGTATGCTCGGCACTTGGGTTGCATACATGTTAGCTACTTGCTTCTTGGCATGCATTCTTCACAAAAAAATTGACATTATGCCTAGTCTTCAGATGGGTACACTGAGGCCTTAGGGCCTTCAAGGAGCATAACAGAACATCTGAAAGTAATAGTTTCTCCCAATTCTATCTTTTGGAAATATATGACCCTCAAGGGACCTTGAGAAAGGACTTAGGGATTAATAGGATACACTAGAAGTGATACCGTGAGAATAAGTCATAAAAGGCAATATGGCTTTCTCTGGCTGTCTCTTTGCATTCTCCATCTTGGAATCCAGTCTCCATGATGTGAGGAAGCCCAGGCCTCATCACATGGCTTCTTAGACTCTTAGAAATCAAAGAACCTGGAGGCAAGAGCTTGAAGCATGACTATCCCTGGAGAAAGGCGAGGGATAGGGCAAAGATCTTACCACTAACACATGAAATGCCTTTGAAGTCTTATTTGTTTCCTTAAAAATTAATGTATGTTTTTCATTTTGCTTCATAATAAATCTCTTTTAATCTGAAAATAATTTTAAATGACTTATTGCTAAGTAAAATCGACCCTCTGAGATGTGCCCTGTTTATCCTAAGACTTTAATTACTCCTGGGCATATTGGCATGTACCTTGGGCCACACATATCCAGTGTGAGAAGCAGGGTTCCCTGTGCACATTCTTTTTTTCTGTTTCACTTTCCTTCTTCACCATCTGGCTTCTCCCCAGCGTGCTCTTTCTTTTCTCAAACTCGGTTCATTCCTGCACTTTGATTGATAGCATCTAGGATTTTGTTGGGCATTGCTGAACTGTGCTGATGGTGTCTAGTGCTGAGGAAAGAAGTCTCAGCTATGGTTTGAATGTGCCCCCCAAAAAGCATGTGCTGGAAACTTAATTCCCAATGCAACAGTGCTGAGAGGTGAAGCCTAATGAGAGATGATTAATCCGTGAGGGCTCTGTCCTCATGAATGGATTAATGCCATTACCAAAGGAATGAGTTTATAGTCTTGGAAGGGGGCTCCTTATAAAGGGACAAATTCTTTTTGCTTGTCCCCTTTTCTGTCATGTGAGGAAACAGTGTTCCTCCCCTAGGAGAGATGAAATGTTAAAAGTGCCATCTTGGAAGTGGAGACTGGGCCCTCGCCAGACACCAAACCTGCTGGTGCCTTGATCTTCGACTTCCTAGTCTCCAGAACTGTGAGAAATAAATTTATGTTCTTTGTAAATTGCCCAGTCTCAGGTTTTTTGCCATAGCAGCACAAACAAAGACAGTCACTGATTCTGGTCAGGAGTGACATGCCTTCTCCAGCCTTATTCATCCAACACACTCTGCACCGTGTTTGAGGCTGTTCTCTGGGGATGCTGTGATGAGCAGGTCAGCACAGAACAGTTCTGTCCTTATCAAGTGGTGACAGTGGTGAGGATGAGGGAAGATGACAGACAGCTATTAATCAAGAATCAAGTGTTCATAGTGATGTGAGCTGAGAGTTACAAGTGGGAAGTGCAGAGCAGGAAGAGAACATAAGGGAGAGATAACTAATGTCGTCTAAGTGTTGAAGTGGGCTTTCCTGGAAAGTCTTCTAAACCGAAAGCTGAAGGTTGAGGAGAAAGGGGAAGAATGTTCTGGGTGGAGTGAGGAGTATGAACAAGGTGAGAGAGAACAGAGGTCATCTGAGGAAACAAAAGAAGTTCAGCCTGTCTTAATATGAAGGGACAGTGGCAAGAAATGACACTGGAGACAGGCAGGGACAGACCTCAGAGCCCTTTATAAGTCAGGAGAAGGAGTTTGGGCTTTGTCCCAAGGCAATGAAAAGTCAACAAAGGGAGCATGTGAGTGTATGCACAAGTGTGTGCATGTGAGGGAGTGTGTTCGTGTGTGTGTGTGTGTGTGTGTGTGTGTGTGTGTATGACAGAAAGTGAGATAACAGGGAGTGGACTTTTCCAGTGGTGGCCCCTTGGGCTCTGTGGTGTAAACTGGAACCTCCTGACCAGAGGAACCTAATAAAAGAATGAAGAGGCTGACATTTCACCATCACTGCAGGATGTAATTAAGGCCACACAGACCTAATGAGTCAGAGAACAAATGCAGATGAATCAGAAGGAATGTGTGGAAAACAACATGGTTTGAGATGAAAAGGTTCATGTTCTTTGGATGGCTTCTATGGTGGACTAGATGACTTATTGAGTATTTGACCATTAAGTGGCCTTTGGGGAATGCACAGATGGCCCAGGGTCCCCTACCAGTCTCTGGAACCAAGGCAGGATGAAGAAGTTGGGTTAAGGATGCCAGGTCCATCTTTAGCTGTTGCCTTTCTAAGCCTGGAGGATTACCCCTCATCAAAGGTTAAGCAGAGGAAAGTGGCAGGGGGTAGAGTGCAGGCAGATATGCATGGGATAGGAGGTAAGGACTTCACCTCTGCATGGGCCAGGTGGCCACCTGGGCTGTAAGACTGAAGGTTGTAATAGGCTTGTCAATTACTCACCCTGCTTCTCCCCACACTCCCCATATGGTCCACTCCTTTCTCTGAGGTTCCCAGAGGTGGACCTTCTGGATCTATTAGTGGTATAAGGGTATCCTTTCTACAACCTAAGAGGAGTTCTCTAGCTAAGTTAGTATTGTATTAGGAGTTGATATGTCTATAAATCTATGATCTCCTCTCTTCCCTTGCAATAGGCAGGGCTGTAGTCGATTGGGATGCGGAGAGGTAAATTTTGAATGAGGAAGAAAGTTAGGGAAGCTCTACAGTATAAGCTTGAGCCAAGGGAGCCTTGTAAAAGGAGACTTAGATAATGCTGAAAGTCAGTAAGGAAAGGTCCATTTGCCTAAAAAAAATGTATTGAGTATTGTGGCAAATCGTCTTCTCCAAAAATGGCCAGAGCAATATTTTCAGGCCCACATATTCTTCCAGAAATCTGCCCCTTTCCATCCAAAGGCAGAATCTATGTCCCCTACTCTCAAGCCCTTGCAACTGCTTAGTTAATAGACTCCAATGGAGGTGATACT
Organism: Carlito syrichta; assembly: GCF_000164805.1. Taxonomy (NCBI): domain Eukaryota; kingdom Metazoa; phylum Chordata; class Mammalia; order Primates; family Tarsiidae; genus Carlito; species Carlito syrichta. The sequence goes on along the minus strand of NW_007258907.1, from coordinate 667,408 downwards.
GTGAGGCCAGTCAGGAAAGGCAATATGGCTATTCTTGGCTCTCTCTCTCTCTGTGGGTTCCATCTTGGAATCCAGTCTCCGTGTTGGGAGGAAACCCAGTCCCCATGGAGAGACCACATGGGGGTGTTGTGGCTGATGGTCTCACTAAAATCTTACCTGATGTCCAGCATCAAGTTTCTGACTTGTGAGTTGGCTTTTGTACACTTCCAGTTTCTAGTCTTGGAGCTGCCTCAGTGGGCACAGAGTGGGGCAGAGATAATGCACTCCTATTAAGTCCTGACCAATTACAAGTTTGTCAGCAAAATAAATGTCAGTGTTTTAAGACACGAAGTTTTAGCAGGTCATTTATTATGTAGCCACTGTAACTGTTACAAAATACCTGGGAATGACGTTTGTAAGAACACCTTAGAGTTTACGAAAAACATTCATACAACGATCTCAGCCTGACTTCTGAATAATCTTGTGAAGCTTCTTGTTACATGGGATTCACAGAAGGGAAACTGAGGCCTAGAGGGATAATGCAGATGGCTCAGAGGAGTATAGCAAGTCACTAGCAAAGGAAGTTGAGCCCAGATTTTATTTTTAAAAAACACAACTTCTCCGAGTTCATCTGACCAAGGACCAATATGAGAACTTGTGAGGGATACTTAGATGTAACAGACAAGGACTTTGCATGAAAGCATCTTCCAGATGGTAGAGGTACAAGGTGATATGTGCCTCCCAAAGATGCATTCATTAATTCATTCAACAATTAGTGACTGAGTCCCTACCACATGCTGGGCACAAATCCTTGCCCTCCTGGATTTTCATTCTAGTAAGGGATGGATAGATTGCATTGTCAAGTAAAGTTGGCCCTTGGTTTTGCCCTGTTTATTCTGTGGCTTTAATTACTCCACAGCATATTGACATGTACCTTTGGCTATAGGCACTCCAGTGTGAGAAGCAGGGTGCCCTGTGCTCATCATTTTTCCTGTTTCACTTCTCTTCTTCACCATCCTGCCTCTCCCAAGATTGTGCTTTCTTTTCTCCCTTGTCCATTCCTGTACTTCAATTGGTGACACCTGGGACATTGTTGTGTACTGCTGAACTGTGCTGATGTATTCAGGGCTTAGGACAGGATGGTCCTCAAACCACTGTATGGTTTGAATGTGTTCCCCCTTCCTGAATACGTATGATAAAGTCTTAGCCCAGAGAACCTTAGAATGTGACTGTATTTGGAGATAGTGCCTTTAAAATGGCAGTTAAGGCGAAATGAGGTCATATAAATGGGCCCTAATCCAATATGACTGGTGTCCTTATAAGAGGAAATTAAGACACAGACAAATATAGAGGGAAGACCATTGAAGACAGGCATCTACAAGCCAAGGACAACTACAAGCCAAGGAGAAAGGCCTCAGAAGAGACCAACCCTGCTGGCACCTTGATCTCAGACTTCTACCCTCCAGAAGTGTGAGAAAATAAATCTGTTATTTAAGCCACCCAGTTTGTGGAACTTTGTTAGGGCATCCTAGCAAACTAATATTGTTGCAGAGGGGTGTTTGTGGTGGGTCAGAATTTCTTCTTCCAGGACAATGGTGGAGGTAGCATTTGAGTTAGTTTTAAAAGGATGCATCTGAGAGTAACTATGACTCAGGAGTCCCAGTCTTAATGCCTTGAAAAATAAATAAATACATAAATAGGCTGGGTGCGGTGGCTCATGCCTGTCATTCCAGAGTTTCGGAAGGTTGAGGTGGGAGGATCACTTGAGATCAGGAGTTTGAGCCCAACCTGGCCAACAGAGCGAGGCACTGTCTCTAAAATCAATCAATCTGAAGATACTGGATTGGAGGAAGGGCAGGGCTGGGAAAGTTAGTTGGGAAGGGGGTGGTTTGCAGGATTAGGAGCATAGAGAATTGCAGTATCATATAGCCCTGATGTAAAATTTTGTTAAAGCAGAAGAGTGGCATTAGAAATTATGTAAGTCTGTCCTTAAGTCTATTCCTAGAAACTGAAAATCACCTTGGCTCAGCTCATCACTATTTAGAGGACAGGCACTTGAAAGTCCTTCCATCCATCTTTAAAAATACAAGCAGCCGGGCTTGGTGGCTCAGGCTATAATCCCATGCCTTGGGAGGCTGAGATGAGTGGATTGCCTGAGCCTGCGGGTTCGAGACCCACCTAGGCAACTTGGTGAGACCTCATCTCTACAATAAATCAAAAAATTAGTTGGGTGTGGTAGCATGCACCTGTAATTCCAGCTACTTGGAGCCCAGCAGGTCGAGGCTGCGATGGCTGGGAGCGGCCACTGCACTTCAGTCTGGGCGACAGAGTGAGACTCCAACTCAAAAAAAAAAAAAAACAACAATGTGCTATCTCTTTAGCCGGGCTCGGTGGCTCAGCCTGTAATCCCGCGCCTTTGGGAGGCTGAGGTGAGTGGATTGCCTGACCCCGTGGGTTCGAGACCCGCCTGAGCAGGCGAGACCTCATCTCTACAATAAATAAAAAAATTAGCTGGGCGTGGTAGCACATGCCTGTAATTCTAGCTACTTGGAAGGCTGAGGCGGAAGGATCACCGGAGCCCAGCAGGTCGAGGCTGCGGTGGCCGGGAGCGGCCACTGCACTCCAGTCTGGGCGACCGAGTGAGACTCCAACTCAAAAAAAAAAAAATACAAGCAAGTGTGCACCCACTGCTCTAGAACAAGGGGATAGTAAGACCAGGGGTTCCTTTGTATGCAGACCTGATTGCTGGGAGAAGAGGGATTCATTTCCCAAAGGTCCATGTTCTTGAGAGGAAAAATGACAGTCATTCAATCCTTTGTTTTTCTTAGTTCAAAGTAAAGCGGTCCTTACCAATTCCCAGGGACCAGAGAGGTGGCACACTCCCAAAATAAAATTATCTTAAGGAAGCAAAGAATCTTTCCTGGGACCCTGGTTTACCACATGACTTCAAGTTTCCCTAGGAGGACTGGTCTAGTAAGGCTTGTGGCTGGCACTTCTAGAAGCATCTCTGATCCAGTGCTCCCAACACAGTGGTTGGTTCTAGGCAACACTGGCTGAGGAAGAAGTGTGAACTACAAAGAACTATCTTGGTACATTACAGGGGTGTGGGCAGGGATCTGGACCTGCAAGGACATCCCAGTAACCACAAACCCATTCTCAATAATCACACCATAGGACCATGGGAACTAACAGTAATGGTGGACTGGCCAAATTTTAGGGTTACAAGTTTCGATGGAGACTGGGCTCTCTGGGTTGAGTAAGTTCTTAGTGTTCTAGGACAAATTGGGTTTGAGGGAGATCTCAAGAAAGAGATACTGGACCTCTGTTACTGAGGCATCGTGTGTTTGAGCTCTTAATTGAAGAATCAAAATAAAGTACAATAATTTTAAATTAATACAAGATATATTCTTGTGTGTACCTGGATTATGTGGAGCAAGAGATAGTTATACGCAGATGAAAATTGGGAGTTGTCTGGGCACAGTGGCTCACACCCATAATCCCATCACTTTGGGAGGCTGAGGCAGAAAGATTGCTTGAGTCCAGGAGTTTGAGATCAGTCTGGACAACATAGAGAAATCTTGTCCCTACAAAAAATAAAAATAGGCCGGGCTCGGTGGCTCAGCCTATAACCCCAGCACTTTGGGAGGCTGAGGCAAGTGGGTTACCTGAACCTGCAGGTTCGAGACCAGCCTGGGCAACTTGGTGAGACCTTGTATCTACAATCAATAAAAAATTAGCCAGGCGTGGTAGCACATGCCTGTAGTTCTGGCTACTTGGAAGGTTGAGGCAGAAGGATCGCTAGAGCCCAGCAGGTCGACGCTGGGATGGCCATGAGCATGTGTGCCACTGTACTCCAGCCTGGGTGACAGAATGAGACTCCAACTCAAATAAAATAAAATAAAATAAAATATTAGCTGGGCATGGTGGCACACACAGAATAGTCACAGCTACTCTGGAGGCTGAGGCAGAAGGATCACCTGAGCCCAGGAGGTCAAGGCTGCAGTGGGCTGTGATCATGCCACTGCACTCTAGCCTGGATGACAGAGTGAGAACTTGAATCAAAAAAGGAAGGGAAGGACAGACAGGAAGGAAGGAACGAGGGAGGGAGGGAAGAAGGATGGAAGGAAGGAAGAAAAGAGAGAAGGAAACAGAGAAAGAAAGAAAGAAAAGAAAGCAAGCTGGGAGAGACTGTTTTCTCTATTTGAAGTCTAAAGATTATTGCCCCTCTTTCTTTCTGCAGCAGAGGACACTAGAGCTTAACTTGAGATACTTCTCACTGGAGTGGGAGTTCTTGGACAGCAAAGTCAAGTCTCATTCACGCAGGCAGCCCCCACAGCCCACATCCCAAGTAGGGGCTGTCCAAATGGAGTTGATCATTCTCCCCCCTCACCATCTTGCTTTGTCTTGAAAAGGTTCCTCTTCTGCCACCAAGGGCGGAGCCCCAGGATCACCTTACCGGGTGATTCTCAGAACCTCTCAGCCAGGAATAGCCTTTCCTGGATTTCTCCCTCCCTACTGTCCAGATGGCAGGAACCATGGCAGTGCTGGGAACAGGAAGTTAGGTGGTACAAATGCTCTCTGTGTGTGTGTGTGTGTGTGTGTGTGTGTGTGTGTGTGTGTGTGTGTGTGTGTGTATTTCAGTGTTAGCTTTAATTATTTCTTTGTCACAGCCTGCATCCTTTATCAGCAAGTCCCACTGTGGCTCTGACCTAGGTTAGGTCTCTGTGTGAGAATTGGGAGCTGAGGAAGGAAGTGGGCCTTGTGTTTGCTTCCTTGGCAGGATTAGGACACTGGGTTCAGGAATTATCTCCACATATCTCAGAGCTAAGGTTGTATTTAAATAAACCTGAGTCTTGCCAGGGTGGAGACAAAGAAAGAAAGAAATGATGGGGTGGGGGAGGAGGTGAGATTGGCTTGAGATGTTCTGACCTTATGTGCAATAGTTCTTGTCATGGGCTGGCATTTATTATCTTGCCGTTCCTCATTGATATCCTATTTTCCCTTGAGTGGAGGTTTATTATTTTAGCAACACAGCATCAAAAGCATGGTACATTGTACCCACTTTTAATAGTCCTACCTCATGCCCCACAAGTTTCATTTTTCTCCCTCTGGGATATTACACTGTGATATAGGGAGCTCACTGGCCCCTCAGCCCCCCTCCCCATCTCTTTATTCAAGGGATGTCTATCTGGCAGAAGCAAATGGTCTGTCTTAGCCCTGTGCTGGCTGCCCTACATTTTCCATGGACCATCTCATCCAATGCTATATACAGCTCATGTGGTAGGATTCTTATGGGGGAGACAGAGGGAGGTTAAATAACCTGCCCAAGATCATGCAGAGAGGAGCCTAGATTCAAGCTGAGGTGATTCTGACTCCAGTGCCTATGTTCAGAGCTCATCAACTGGGGTCAGACATGACACGACCCAGTTGGGTTCCTCTGGGTGGGTGGTGTTGTGAGACAGATACAGAAGATACAGTGCTCTGGAGGTTTCGCCTCCTGCTAGAAAGACTGAACATCATACTCACATCTCTCTGCAAAATAATGGCAGTATCTGTACTGTGTGAAGGTTTGTGTATCCCTCAAATTCACAAGTTGAAATCTTAACCCACAAGTTGAGAGTATTAGAAGGTAGCACTTGGGGAGATGATTAGGTCATGAAGGCTCCACCCTCATAAGATTAGTGGCCTTGTAATGGGATTAGTGTTCTTATAAAAGAGGCCCCAGAGGGACACCTTGCCTCTTATGCCCTCAATGAAGAATAGGCCTTCACTGGACACTGAATCTGCTAGTGCCTTGATCTTGGACTCCCCAGCCTCCAGAACTGTGAGAAATACATTTCTGTTGTTGATAAGCCACCCAGTCTGGTGTTTTGTTATAGCAGCTTGAACGGACAAAGGTGGTGTCCTTGAGTTCCCTTATAGTCTTCCCACTTGGGTCTTCCCTGATCCTGCTCACCCAGGACAGACAGCCTGGCTGTCAAAGTGTGCACGGGAGAAAAGAGAACCTCCTCTCCCCCCAACAGCAAGATCAGAACTTGGGGCTGCCTTTGCATCCCTTGCCTGTGATACATTAAGTTCCCTCCCATACTTCCCTTCCCTCCCTTGGCCACCCCCATGCCTCCTGATGCTCATCTTTTCAGGACAAGTAGAGGCAGTGAGTGGGAAGCCAAGACAGCAGTTTGGAAGGTTAGAAACTTCTCAATCGTGTCTTTCTCCTCTTCTTTGGAAGTTGGTATGCTTTTATTGGAGCTGGGCTGGATGGTAAATCATGCCCTGTGTGTGGTTTCTCAAATGCAGAGTAAGCATGCTGGAGGGAGGGACAACCAATCCTCTTGGGGCTGCTCAGCCATTCCTGTTCCCACCTGTCTTTGGCCAAGGTTCCAACAGGAAGACAGTTCACATGCAAAGCCAACCTGCAGTGGAATAGTTGTTGGGGTTGGCAATCCTGGCCTCCTTCCTGGGAGGGGCCTCTCAGAAACTCTGATGTGATGGATTTTTGTTGAAATGAACAAGTGGAGAAGGGCTGGGGATATGAAGGGAAGGGAGTGTGCGTGCATTGTCTCCCACTCTTGTTGCCCCCATCCCCATATGACACTACAAGCTGCCCCTGGGTGACCATTTACTTTGCACATCACCAGGAGAGTTCAGAGGGTGGAGCTGGCTTTTTGTTGGGTGGTTGGGGCAGCTGAGGTTCAAAGAGGGGAATGACTTGGCCAGGGCCACTCAGCAGACTGAGGACACAAGACCCTTGGAGCCTGGCTCGGTGTCCTGCTCTCTTTATGATGCCATCTGCAGGGCCCATCTGAGGAGACAGCAAGCTGTGGGGAGGACAGGGCCTCCTGCATTCTTGTTGCCTCCAGGCTTTTATGCCAGGCTCCTTGAAGGAGAGTTGAGTTGGGCCCTCTGGGGACATGCCAGAGAAATGAGGGAGTCCTTGCCCACCAGAGGTGATGCTCTCCTGGGGCTGACAGAATCTGTGTGGAAGAAACAGCCACAAACTGGATAAGAGAGAAATAATTATCTAGGCCATCCTGAGTTTACTGCCCCAGCTGGGTCATCCCTGAAGCAAAGTCTGAAATTAAGCCAAGAACTTACCTGACTTCATACCTGTGGAAACATCTGTCCTCAGTGCATTTAATGTCCTGGTGACACATCTTGGAGAGTCATAGGACAGGTAGGGCTTTGGCAGTGGCTCCTTGGGTAAGTGCCTTCTGCAAGCCTTACATTCCTCGCCTGTACGATGAGGATGCACTCTTCCCCCTCAGAAAAATCTGTGTTAGCATTGTGCCTGGCACACAGTCGGGTCTCCAAGCTTTGGTTTGTGATGAGGACATGCCAAGGATGAGATGAAATATACGAGAGACTGGGCCCTGATGTGGCGCATGGAACTCAGCAACCGACGACTCCTGGCCCGCTTTTCCTTTCATTTCCCCTTCCCCATATTCCTCTTTCTGCCCCTGCCCTTTCACAGCCTCATATCTACATGCTGTGTCTTATCCTGTGGCTAGATGGAATGCCGCAGCCTGAGGCTTTGACCTTTCTTAGGGAGAGTGCACATTTGTAGGACGTTCTGAAACCTGAAAGGCCTTCTAACCCCAATGACACCAATCATTAGATGGAAATAAGGGCTTCCTGCACCTCAGATCCTGCCTCAGACCCACAATGACGTTTTACTGACAGGCCAGTGGGTGTCAATTGGGGGTGATTTTGCTCCCTGACCCTGGGGGATATTTGGAGACATTCCTGGTTGTCACACATGGAGGAGTGCTGCTAGCATCTAATGAGTAGAGGCCAGGGGTGCGGCTAAACATCTTACAATAACAGGTTGCCCCCTCGCAACAGAGAATGATCTGTACCAAAATGTCAATGGTGCAGAGGGTGGGAGACCCTGAGATAAGTCATAATAAGGAACTGTCCACAGACACAGGAGCTCAGCCAGAAAGACAATGTTGGGTGACCTGGGATTGGAGGAAAGAGGACAGAGCACAGAGAAGAGTTGTTTCTACCAAAAAAGGGCTGGGGGTGGCTGGGAGAAGTGCTGATAGAATGAAGATGCTGGAGCTAGATTTTGAGTGTCACAGGCTTTCCAGGTACAGGTTGCTGAGGAGAGAGAAGCAGAGAGGGTCCACACGGCCAGCATCGGCCACTGTACCCAGGTGCTGCAATGGTGTCCCAAACACTTCAGGTCGCTGGTCAAGACATGGAAGCTGTGCTGGATCAACTCTGTGGTCCTGTGACCGCCCAGGCTGTGGTGAGAGGCTTCCCTGAATGACGTTACTTTGGCATTGGGCTTTGTGGGCCCAGCCAGAGTTAATTGATCATCGTTTGGTGTGGGTGTGCCTCTGCATGTGTGAGCTTTTTGTCATTTTAAAAAATCCACTAGAGGGCATATCAATGCTGAGATCTTCTGGCAGGTTGGACAAATGACATTTTGTGTGAACTGAGACTCCTGGCCCCGGGTGGTGAGGGGAGTGAGGAGGGGGCGAGTGACAGAAAATGGGGTTATTGATTCCTGCCCCTCTCCACTGCAGTCTCCCCTCGCCAAGTGATGACAACAAGGTGATTTGTGAGTTCATGGAGACAGCCAGTCGTGACTTTCCTAGCAACAACAGACACAGACACCGTTCGGAAGGTGAGGCTGGGAAAAGGACAGGGGCGACAAGCGTAGATTCCAGGGATGGAATCTGACAGTGCTGTGACTCCGGGAAGGGAGTTCCTCCTGCCCGTTCCTTCCTCCACCGTCCCCGAGAACCATGTCGCCATGGTGACCTGGTCTGGCGTGGCCAGGCTGCCTTCACCCTCTGGACTGAGTGGAGAGAAGCGTGGGACCGCTGAGCCTCTGGAGGTCTCCAAAGGTTCTAAGTGCAGGAGCCAAGAATGCATCTGAAAACCTTCATTCTGCACAGCCTGACCCACCATCAGTCTTCTCTTGTGCTTGTGGCTGCCTGGAGAGCCTGGGTGGAAAGGCCCAGAGAGCAGGGTGACTGAGTCCAGGGCAGGCCAGGGTGAAGGTGAACGGAACTGTGTTGCTTCACCGTCTACACTGATGTCATGAGAAATGAGGGGGTGTCATCTGGGTGGGGTGAGTGGTACGGGTGAGGAGGGTGGGAGGCAGTGGGTAGAGTTGGGGGCAGTGGACATCTGTTTTAGGGTAGGGAATCACGGGTGTTCTGGGGTCCAGGCAAGAGAGACAAACACCTCCCCAAGAGCAGCAGGCCTGGACTGGAGAACAAAACTTGCTATATTTAATTTGGATGCACAGTTGTTCTGGAACTAGAGGGGGCATTTACCCTTTGGGTCTACATTCAGAAAAAAAGCTCTTTTCTCTTGTTCCTACTGCTACTGTCCAGAGGGAAGTAAACATTAGACCATGTATTTATATAAAGAGAGATCTGGATTTAAAGCCCAGCTCCACCACTGGTTTGCTCTGTGACTATGGGCAAGTCACTCAAACCTCTCTGCGCTTCAATTTTCTTATCTATGCATCTCAAGGGATTGCTGTGCCCATTAACTGAGATAATACATGATAGTATCCATCCTACAACATAGTTTTAAAAAGAGTGCCCAGTAAAGGTTCATTCCCTCCTATTAGCAATCTTGAGTCTTTAAGGAGGCAACTTGGTTATCAGATAAGAGGCCAAACTAGGCTCAAGTATCAGAGTAGAACCAGCAGTCAGTAGGGTTGCCTTAGTGCCTAATAATAGCACCAGCACTAGTACAGGAGTTGAGATATTTATTGAAGACTCATTATTTTATATATCCTTTATATCTTTTACTCCTTGACAACTCACAAGTGACCAAACGGAGTCTCAAAGTCATATTCAATGACTTTCCCAAGATTGCACAGGCAGGGATTTTTAGGAAGTCTGTGTGTGTGTGTGTGTGTGTGTGTGTGTATGCATGCGTGTGCATGTTTGTCTGTCTAAAAGTCTTCAAGATCTGCTTAAAATGATGGGTGACTATTGCTCTGGGCTGTGCAGCGTCCTACGGAAGCCCGATGCCAATGAAAAAAAATTGGTAATACTAATCTTGCTTGTATTTGGAATTTTGATATTTTGTTCATCATGGATTTTTTTGCATTAATTTTAAAAATATTGCAGTCAGTCTTATTTATCTTGGTTACTGAGGTTTTTTTTTTCTTTTTCAAAGTGAGTGCCTCCTTGCCTCCCCCAGTCCTTTTGTACCTGCTGCTGTTTCACAACAACAGTTCTGGGTGGTCTGGCCTGGAGATTGTAACTCTCAAAAATGCAATGCGCAGGAGCTAGAGGTCACTGTCCACTAAAGGAACTAAAAAGCTTCTCTGTCAATATTGAGACGTGTTTGCCTGGGAGGGGCCAGGGCCTGCGAGCTAATGGGCACCATAGTGAATTCTACCAGCAGGTAGTAGAAGGTCATCCTTCTCTGCAATCAGGCAGTTGCATGAAGCAACCCCATAGTAAGTCAATATTGCATGTTTGTTAACATAAAATGCTTCAATATATGTCACATTCATTATCAGAATAAAAGTGAGAACTTATATTACTGCTGTTGCAAATAAGTTGGTATGGCTTCTTTTGTGAGCAATTTGGCAGTGTTTATTATCACTAAAAATACGCATACCCTTGACCCAGAGAGTTCCTTTCCAGGTATGTGTCCTAGAGAAATGCTGACCGTGTACACAAAGAGGCATTTCAAGCATGTTCGTGGTAGATTCAAAGCATCCTATGTGTCCTCCCAGGGAGAAGTGATTATATAAATTGAGGTACCTCCATACTGTAAAGAACTAAGTAGCAATGAAAGAGCATTCAGTTGGCCAAACATGTGCTGATATCAAAAGTCACACATGAAAAGTCAAAAAGAAAAAAGTCAAAGAGAAGCAGGGCAGAACAAACAATACCTATTATTTGACCCATTCATGTCTCAAGACCAAGAGTAAACTGAAGACAAAGCAAAACTATGTACCTTTATATGAATGTAAATGTGTACAACAGCCTGGAAGGATGCAAAAAGGTGAGCCAATGTGGTTACGGTAGGTGAGTAGAGCACAATCTGTGGGAAGAGACTTCCCATCTACTCTTTGTTTTGATTAAAAATATATACTCGTACATATGCATAACAAGATGATATATTTTGTTTTTAAAGGAATACATCATTTTAAAGGAAGAAAATTAATTTTCTTGGAAGTCCTTTCTGGATGTGATAGAGCATATGGGATGGAGGGATACACTTCTTCTATTGCACAAAAACTCAGGCAGTTGGTGGTCAAATTTCCACTGGGAAATGCCAAGAGAGGACGCCTATTCTCTTTCCCTGTCTCCAGGAGCAGGGAGCAGAGAGACCAGTAAGTCTCAAGAGGAAAAGGATTAGTCTCTTCTGAGATCTGTTAACTGTGAATAACTCTGATGAGCTGCCTTTAAGCCTGTCTTAACTTCATCCAGATTGGTGACACTCTAAAGTTCCCAATCTCTCCACTACACCATGTTGACACCTAGGTGAATAATTGTCATCTTCTGTGTGGTTATACCAGAATTTTAGGCAAGAATGTCAGGATAGGATGGGTCCAGTTGTGCTAACAAGTAAAACCCCAAAACTTAGTGGTTTAACCCGACCAAGATTTATTTCCCTCACCAGTGTGATTCATGTGAGTCTCCAGGGCATTTCTCCTCCAGGTGGTGACTCAGGGTCTTGGTTGTTCCTATCTTGCAGCTACATCATGCCTTTGTATAACTTCTATGATCACTGCAATGGAAAGAGAAAACTGAAGGGCTGCATGGGCTGATGTCACTAGGTCTGGAAGTGTCATTCATTACTTCCTCCCATATCCCATTGGCCAGAACTAGTCACATGGCTCCAATCTAACTACAAGGGAATCTGGGAAAGGTAGGAGAGCACATGGCTAGTAAGTGAGAATTTAATGTCTCTGGCACAATAGGAGAAAATGAAAAATATGAATTAGACAAATAAATGCTATCTCATAGTCAACAGGAGAGGTCATTCACTAGCTTGTGGGTTCTTTGAGGGCAGTGACTATCTTGTTAATTTTTACCGGCATCCCAGTTCTGTTGATTAGCAGACTTTTCTTAATGCTAGCCAAATTGAGCTATCAAAACCTTTATTTTACAATTTCTTTTTGGAAATTTCCTTCTCAACCAGTCTACAATTGCACAAGGAGATCAATTGCATTTTTGTTGCTGTTGTTCTGTCTCTTTTTTTTTTGTCTCCTGTGTTTCCAAGTTAGATCTTTGAAAAGACATATAAGGAAGACAAACTGGCAGTATTGGTCAAGATGAAGTGAGAAAAGACACAAATAAGTAATATAAACAATAAAATATCACTACAGATATAGCAGATGAAAAAGATAAGAAAACATTCATTCCTTTTAGTGCAATACATTTCTTTGAAGTAGCACCTATTCTGTTTATTTGTTTGTTTTAACCCAAAGAGTCATATACCCAGCTTGATCATCTTTTTTTTCCACCATAATTAACCTGTGGCTATTTCTTTTAAAAAATCAATTATGTTGTTAAAGTAAGATATGACTGAGTTTCAAAGGGATATATTGCTGGCTTTGAAGGTAGTTCCCAAAGAAGTATGGGGATTTTATTTGGTACGTGTCATTGGAATATAACCTCCTCAGGGTCCAAGTTTGAAAGATAACCTGGCTCTTGGAGGTTTAAGGATGCATATGTTCTCTTAAAAAATTACTAGTCCCTATTAATTGCTCAACTATGCCTTGAACAACCTTGGTTACCCACTTGGCTCCCTCCCCTAAGAACATGGACTTTTAGAAACTGGAAAAACTTAAAGGGGGATTTAAGATCCAACTCGAAATGATTCTTGAGAAATAGTTTAGAAGTACCACCGTTCCAAAGATGGAAGACTTTCAATACAATCTGCACGCTCTGATGAATACCATGTGCCATTTTCCTTTAGAAACTTCTTTTTTCTGTTTTTTTTTTTAAGAGATGAACTCTCACTCTGTCACCCCAGCTGAATGCAGTGGCATGATCATGGCCCACTGTAGCCTCGACTTCCTCAGCTTAGGCAATCCTCCTATCTCAGCCTTCCTAGTAGCTGGGACTACAGGTGCATGACTACACCTGGCTAATTTAAAAAATTTTTTATAGAGATGAGGTCTTGCTATATTGGCTGATCTGGTCTCAAACTTCTGGCCTCAGGTGATCCTGATCTTCCTGCCTTGGTTTCTCTAAGTGCTAGGATTACAGGTGTGAGCCACCACACCCTGTCAGAAATGTCTTTCATGTGGAGATAGACCAGCACCTCTTCCTGCCTTCGCTCACAATTTTATGGCTGTGACAGCCCCCTAGCTGCTGTCTCTGCCTCCAAACTGGCCTAAGATGTCCCTACCAGATTAATTTTCTGAAAACTCTCTGATCATACCCTTCTTGGAAGAAAAAAACTTGTCCTGCTAAAATGACCCCAACCTACCTGGCCAGCTTTATTCTCTTTTGTTTCCTGACGCACTCTTCTTCAGGCACGTTCACCTCCTCCATAGCTCATAAACATGCCATCCTTGTTCTGTTGTTTCTGTGCATTTGTTCATGTTACTCTGCAATCTTAGAATGCAGTCCCTGCTCCATATCATAGGGATACTTGACTTAATGCAATGACGGGACTGTTGGCTTGTCATTTATTTAAAGTGTGTAGGCCTGGCGTGGTGGCTCGCTCTTGTAATCCCAGCACTTTGGGAGGCTGAGGTGGAGGGATCACTTGAGGCCAGGAGTCAAGAGCAGCCTGAGCAACATAGTGAGACCCCATTGCTACAAATTAAAAACAATAAGCCAGGCGAGGTGGTGTATGGCTGTAATCCCAGCTACTCAAGAGGCTGAGGCGAGACAATCCCTTGAGTCCAGGAGTTCGAGGCTGTAGTGAGCTATAATCATGCCACTGCATTCTATCCTGGGCAACAGAGTGAGACCTTGTCACTTAAAAAAAAAGTGTATGTGTATGTGTGTAAAGAAAATTCCACTTCCATAGTGCTGGATGTTTAGCTTCAGATGTTTGTCTTGATTTGCCCTTGATTGGCTGTGAGCCCAATCCTTAGTCTTATATTTTTCTGCCTCTTAGCTGCTGCCAATCTATAAACTAACATTTAAATCCTCCAAGGAAGTTTCTTTAATAAAAGCATCCTTTTTGATAGTAAGTGAGGAAGTCATCCCTGCATTTTTAAAATTTGTTGTTAAAATCTTGGATTATTGCCAACTATAATGTTTTCTTAAAATGTGACCTACTTGTATATGTCAAACAACTTATGTTACAATTTGGGATTCCTGGGTGATATATACTAAAGCCATCTCTAGGGTTTTATGTTGCCACATCCTCAGAGATGTTCTCTTCTCACTTAATTTCTAGTGTGTAGGCCTGGGCTTTAGTCAACTCATATATATCTCATATATATCAGAGGGCTACTAGAGTTTTTGTTTGTTTGTTTGCTTTTGTCTTGATGAACATTTTGAAGCTGATAATTAGCCCTTGGACTAATAAGACCTCTTGGTTGATAAAAAGGGTCACCTTGTCCTCCTAAGACTTGGTACTGAATGAGGGAAGGAGAACAATCTGGTGGGCCTGTGTTGTTGTGTTCGATGTGTGGATAATTTTGGAACCAGTTCCGGGAGTGCTAGTAATACTCAATCGTCTAGCATGTTTCCCTTGGAATAAGTTCCAGAGTCCTCTGGGGATGGGAGTTGCAAGAAGGGGGAAGAAGATAAGAGTACCGTATTCTTCATGGTATCAGTGTCCTCAAGACAGCTGTGTCTTGTGACCCAGAATGAAATGAGTGGGTTGTGACTATAGTGAAAGTAATGCAATATCACTTTCAAGGCTTGGTTGTTTTGAAAGGCTCATTCTTGGGACCCAGCCACCATGATGTGAGGAAGCCCATACAGCCACATGGACAGGCCATGTGTGGTTGTTACTGTGGCATCCACTGCTGAGGTCCCAGCCTACAGCCTGTATCCCCTACCAGATGTGCTCTAAGATGACTCCCAATCCCAGTCTTTAAGTCAGCTCCAGCATGAATCTTTCCAGCTAAGGACCTAGACGTGTGTGGAGCAGATGCACCTACTCCATGTGCCTTTAAACATATCTGACTTGGAGAATCCATGGAATAATAAAATGATTGGTATTATATACCACTATGCTTGGGGAGGTTAATTCTTCAGCAATAGTACATGGGACGGGGGTTACTTCTCTGAGGAGGACAGAAATGATCTGGGGAATAATGAATGAGTTCTCCAGGGAATGAGGCTGGCTTTTCCAATGATATCTGAATTCTCTGAGCACCTCAAATCCTCCAGATTCTACCCTTATGATCTGGAAACCTAGAGGTCAAATGGGGTTAAGAGAAAATTAGGGCAAATTGTGAGACCCCCATGACCCTAACCTCTTGACCTAGAGAAGAGATTTGAGTTGGGGCTGCAGTTCCAATGATCTCCCTTACAAGGGGAACCGGGGAGGAACTGCTTCCTTCCTGCCTTCATGACCCTAGTGTATTCCAGGCTGGAAACCTTAGAAACAATAGTTATAGCTTTTATATTTAGAGTAGTGCTGAAAAGGCTTTGTAGGGCTCGTTCCTTATTGCCAGGGTAGCCAGAGGAGTAAAGCCTTACTAGATAATGTAAAACTTTGATTGACACTTGTGAGTCTCCCTGGAAAATTTGAGAGAAAAGAAACAGCCTCAACTCATTCCTGCGGTGCTGATTAGTACATCACTATCTATGTTTCTGTTAGGGAATTACCTGTACAGGAAGGACTGGGGGTTGTACAGGGCTATGTTGGGTGTGGGGTGCAGTGAAAGCCAATGCCTTTTGTCTCCACTAACCTCCTCTCATCTCCTCTCCTCAACCACTCCCAAATGTATTACTAGGGGGAAGCTGGGTGAGTGTCAGAAAAGTAAACTCCCCAAAGTAAGATGGTGCCCCCTTGGAAAGTTGAGAATGGTATAACAGTCTTCAAGAGTCAGCTCAGGGACTAATTCTTCCAGGCAACCTTTCTGGGTCCTCCTTTTGACCCCCTTTTCTTTCATCTGTTGCCTGTTGACTTAACTGTCTTGCCTAGTGGACTATGAACACTTGAGGGTGCTGGCTTTAATCTTCATATCTCTAATGCACACTCAGTTCTGAGCACATCCTACTCAGGAAATGCTTGCTAAAAAAAATCCCGTTGCCAGCAAGTGAGGTATGTCTTTCAGAAGTTTTCTCCCTGTGTCTCTTTTTCCTTTTTGGTATAGTGAACATACAACTGTGTGTCCTGCTTTTTGCTTACTGTGACTTCAGATGTATTTTTCCTGTTGTAACATACTTTTAAACCTTCGTAATAACGGTAAGAACTTATTACCTATCTGCTATGTGCCAGGTATGCTTCCAGGGACTCTGCTCACAGTTTCTTTTCTAATCGTTCCGATCTATAAGGTGGGTGTCTTCAGCTACATTTTACAGATGAAGAAACTGAGGCTCAGAGGGCTTGAGCAGCTTGTCAACAATAACCAGCTGATAGAGAGTAGATGGGACCCTATGATTTCCATATTCATATTCCGGCTATTTTACCATGCCACTTCCCAATATTTTAAGTGGTTTCATAAGACTTACTCTTTTGTGTGGAGGTGCCATAATTTGCTTAACCCTTCTCTTATTTTTGGTCATTGAGGATATTTACTAATTTTAGATATTATAAACAATGAGGCAATGAACATCATTGTGCTAGCCGACTTTTCCCCTATTTTTGGATTATCACCTTGGAATAGAGTCCCAGAAGTGGAATTACTGGGTTAAAGGGTAGGACTGTGTTTATGGCTTTTGAAACTTATTGCCAAATTGCTTTCCCGGAGGACTGTGTTTAGTAAAACAGGCTCACTTTATAGGCCCAGGGGAGTCACCGCACTCCTCCAGGATGTCAAGTTGCCCTCTAACCACTAGAGGGTGTGAAAGGATATTGCTCAAGTGACAAGAGCCTGGCCCCCTCTAGGAAATCCCCACATTTGCCTGAGGAGCCTTTAGAGTCACCTGGGAGGTGGAGAAGGATGCTAAATTAGTTAGAAATTCAGTGCTGGGGTGGGCTAGCTTTCTTGGACTTCCACTGAAGGTAGGATGGTTCATGGCCTGGACCCTGAGGAGAGAGCAGGAAACAGGGCTTCAGAAGTTTGAGGCTGGCCATGCCACCTCCTGCTCTGCAACCTGGGGTGACTGACCTTCCCATGTGTGCCTTCGTCTAAGGACTTTGAGTCTCAAATCTCAGTGCCAATTAGATGCAGCAACTCTGAGCTCTTCTAGTGAAGAGTGTGTCTTGCCCATGTTTGTAAAGTCCAAAATATGAGCACATTTACTAAGAGCGCAGTAAACGGTGGCTGAATTAATAGGTAAATCAAAACCAGTGGGCATAGGGAGGTTGACACAGAGGCTTCCAGTCCAGGCTCCTAGTCCTCACAAGTAATTTCCCAAAGGAAGGGTGTTGGCTGCTTCACTTCAAGATGCTGAAGATGGAAAGATACTTAGAGATCATCTTACCCACATTATTGGGATAAAAACCGAGGCCCAGAGAGTTACAATGATGACAAGACAATCACTTGCATTTTTTTTCATTTAACCAACATTTATTGAGCACCTATAGTGTAGTGGGCTCTGTGTCAGACATTGGGGATAGAAAGATGATGGTGAAAAGTACCTGCCTTCAGGGAGCATATCGTTTGTGTGGGGAGATAAGTCATTCATCTGAAACACTAAACAGAGAGTGTGTCCTCTGAACAGTGAGAATAAGAAGGCATAGGAAGCTGGGAAAGCTGGACTTGCCTCAGATATTTTTAGAGAAGCGCTTCTTAAAATATGTTTCTTGGAACTTTTGTTCAATTGGACGTTGAATAGATGTTAGCTAAAACATGGTTTGGTGGTTATGTCAGTCAGCTATTGTGCAATAGTGCTGAGTAACAAAGCAACCTCAAACTCAGTCACTAACAATAATATTTAGTATTTTTTTTTAGTAGGCTCACAGGGCTGTGGGACAGCTAGAGTACTTTCGCTCCACAAGTCTCCCATTCTTCTGGGCTCAACTGGTTACCCAGAACATGGGCTTCTCATGAGCATGGAAGAACAAGAGGATAAGCTTACCTGTGTAAACGTATATTAAGCCATTCTCACATCATGTCCACTAATATCCAACTGGCCAGACCAAGTCACCAGCTGAGCCCAGTGTTAATGAAGCAGGGACATATGCTCTGCCTCTAGTGGCAGGAACTGCAAAGTCACAGCAGAGGGTGTGGAGACAGGGAGGGGTAAAGAATTGGGAACAATAATGCAATCTACCACAGTGGTCATATTCGTTTAGGAGACCCTGGTGAATTAGGTTTATTTATTGCAGGACTTCTCAGGGCCTTTTATAGATGACTCGATGTAGAACCTTCACTTTAAAAAAGGAAACAAGTTGAGAAAGCCATTTGACCAGGATTTTCAGCCACTTAATAGTAATCCTGCAGTGAGACCCCAGATCTTGTGACCCTCAGACAAGAGCTTGCACTGCTCATGTGCCTTGGCCACACTGGGCTAGGCAGACAGGTCTGAAACAGTGCTTGAGGGATCCTTAGAACCATGACTCTGAGTGGGGCAAAGAAACCGGTCAGACCAATTTTTGAGGAAAACTGTTATGTAGGCAAAATTAAGGACATGTACTGTGGTGTCAGGTTGTTTCTCTGGGTAACCTTGGGCAAGTTATTGAAACTCAGTTTCCTCATTTGCAATATAGGGGAGATGGATAAACTTAACTTATCGGGCAGTTGTAAAGTGCTTAGGACAGAACGAGGAATGTAATTAGCACTCAATATAGATGAACTATTATTATTTTCTTCATGCCTATTTTATCTATTATCATTTTCCCTATTTCTGGATTTTCTCACCCCACCAATCCCCTTCTCAATTCTCACCCATTCTTGTGATTTGTTGGTTGGCAGTCAGTACCCACTAAGATGTATCAGAATAATAAGTATTATTTAATATTAAAAAATGACACTACAAAGGTTCAAGGCTCAAGGGAGTAACAGGGACCAAAGTTATATTTGGAAATGAGGATTTTGTCTGAGGCTGTATCAAATCTCCGTCTCTGGTTGATCATCTGTCTCTTAAGGTATTTGGGAGGAAATGGGTTGAGTTTGACTAGGATGAGTAATTCACCTAAGCTTGTGGTTCTTAAGCCTGGCTGCCTATTAGAGTCACCAGGGAAGATTTAAAGTAACAACAACAAAAACCCTGATGCCTGACCCCACCCTAAACCAATTAAAGCGGAATCTCTGGGCAAAGCCTAGGCATGGGTTAGCTCTGCAGGTGATTCTAACATGCAACCAGGCTTAGGCTGACCTAAAGCATAGGATGGGTCCACAGGAGACTGGAGTCACTCACAGTTGGGCTTGCATTCTGGTCCTGCTATGTGTTAGCTATATGACCTTGAGCAGATGACTTAGTCTCTCTGAGCCTCAGTTTTCTTCCCTATAAAATGGGAATAATAACTGCTATTTTGCTGGAATTTTGTAAGAAGCAAATGAAAACCTATGCAATACACTTCCTGTAGCTGGTATATGAAATGGGCTCACTGAGTATTTGTTAATGACATGCTTGACGATGGTCAGTAACAGCAACACTGGAGAGCAGGGTTGGTAGCATCTAAGCCCAGGATGGGACTGTTTGACCTCCTCCCTGTTTGGGGTTGTTGACTCCAACACTCACAAGCCCAAGTCCACTGCAGGAGGAAGGTCTGAGACCTGAAGAGGAAGCTTTGTTCCTGGGGTAGTCAGTCTATTTACTGATCCAAAGCAACAGGTCTGAGGGTGAGCAAAGGCTGTAATCTAGTCCTTCTTCTGATGGCTAAGTCTTGTGCCCAAAGGACTGGGCCAGCCTAGGGGAGCCACCCTTTCTAATCAGTCCTCCCAGAGGGGACGTCTTATTCTTAGTCAAGCAAAAGGGCCGTATAGGCTAGCTCTGGTCCTGTCTGCCCCATCTTAGGCTAGAGATAAACATGCCAGGAAGGGGTTTATGCTGCCCACGGTGCCAACTTGTCTTTCTGGCCCTGACCACGTGAGCAATTGCTCAACTAGGCAGAAGGCTGGGATGCAGTGAGAAAAATGGGGAGCTGTTTGGAGTAGAAGTGTCCAGGGAATACACAAGCATTGATCTAATAGGTTCTTCCAGGTGGTAAGAGGCCTGGATTCTGACCAGTTTCCTGCTTAGCCTGTGACAGCACCGTGCTTTTTTTCTGAGAATTTGTTAACACCTTAGGATATTTGATGAAACAACTGGGTTCTTTGATCTCATCGCCTCCCACTCAAAACAGAGGGCTAGGAAACTAACATTGGGATAGACCCTTAAAATCGTTATCTCAGCAATTTAGAAATGTATTTGTTTATTTATTTAGAGACAGGGTCTCACTCTACTGCCCAGGTTGGAATGCAGTGGTGTGCTCTTGGCTCACAGCAGCCTTGACCTGCCAGGCTCAAGTGATTCTCCCACCTAGGCCTCCAAAATTGCTGGGATTCTAGGCATGAGCCACTGCTTCCTGCCCAAAAGCTGTTGTTGAAAACTCCTACCTGCGACCCTTTCTCACTCTGTCTTCTGCTTGGTGCCACTAGTCTAGGAGATTTTGTAGGCTCAACTCTTTGTAGTTTGAGTGATGGAAATAATAGGTCTACTGAAATGTGTTCTGAGATACTGACGTGCCTGCCTGGGGCTCGAATGAGAATCCTGGAGTGGCTCATGACCTTCTCTGGACTTTTCCTTTAGATATTTGGAGACAACAAGTAGCACCCAGATTCCAGCCCAGCCCTTTCAATGCAGCCTGTGATGTCTCCACATTAATAGTAAAACAAAAAACAGATAACACAGAAGAATGGACAGCAACAAATTAGTTTTACAAATATAGCAAATAGTATCTGAATTTTCAAAGTGCAAGTTAACATTGGGAGTGGGTGCAAATTAAGACTTGAGAGCAATCAGGTGAAGTGGGGATGAAAGTGAGACCCAAACTTTACCTACACAATGACCAGTTGAATTCCTAACCCTGAATTGTACCCTACAACTTAAAAAAAAAAAAGACTTGAGAGTAGCAAGTCAAAACATATTTCGTTTAAGATAGGCTGTATTTTTTTTGTATAAAAGTGAAGTGGGTGACAACCTCTCTAAGTTGTCAAAGGAGAGAAAGATTTGAAAGTGCTTTGTAAACCAAAGGGCCACACAAGTGTTAGTTGTTTAGATCAGAGATACCTTAACTGGGGTTCACAAATCCTTGGGGAACCCCTGTATGAGTAATTCACTCTGAGAGTCAGCTATATTTGCAAGCAAAACTTTGTACATATGCACATATCTGATTTTCTTTAGGAAGAGAGTACATAGCTTTCATCAGATTCTCGAAGGTGTGTGTGACTAAAAAATGATTAAAACCATGACCATAAAGCCCAAACCTTTATGCCATTTGCTAGTGAGAAGAACAAAGTAATGATTTCAGAGTCCAAAGAGCCACCTACACTCTCTTTCCAAGTCATGGGAACCCAGGGAAGAGATAAAAGAACATTTTCCAGGGAGAGGAAGCTTGAGTAAAAATCCTGTTTTCCTGGTGGCCATGGGCCTTGGAATTCACCCCGGTATTCACATATTCACTTGGGGTGAGGGGAGAAAGAGAGATTTTTCCTTCTCACGAAGGCATCGCTGCTTAAGCAGATGGCAGAAAGTCCATCCCTTTCAAAGTGATGAAGTGAGATTGCTCAGACAAATGCTTTCAAAGTCTTGAACCTGTGAGGTTTTGCTCCAAGTTCAGGAAATAACAGGATATAAATCTGCCTGAATCATCTCAGCTCACGCAAATTCAATGCTGGGCCACAGTGGCTCTAGCAACATCTTGTTCTTTTTGTGTAATGACTTTTGATGCTGTGGATTTAGACGGATTAGGCCATTTAGGGGAAAGAGGGGAATATTAATATACAAAATTGTTAAATGTCAAATGAAATCCCTTAATAATGTGCGTGTTTAAGATGAGTATATGGGCACTTTGAAAACACTTCTAGCACCAGCTCAAACATTTAAGAAATCCGTTTTGCAAGTTCATACAAATAATCCTCCACCAATTATGCTGTGCTTGTGGGAGTCTGATGGGTGATTCTGCACAGTCTCTGTTGGGAGGGAGGGCCCATTCTCTTATTATTGTCAGTGGCATCGGCACACCTAATTCTTCATCCAACTGGCTGTGTGCTTAAATCCCACAGATAAGTGTATAGCTTGCAACCAAGAGTTGGTGTTCATATTTCTGACAAATGAATTACCTAACTGGTTGATTTTACTTGTTTTAAAGGCCAACATGTGTTAGAACATCTGGTCAGTGTCTACCTTGAAGGTCCTTACATTTTAATCTTAGAAATGCTTGCCAAATAATTGCCTGGGATTTAGAATAATTTAGGGGAAGAGCAATTGAAGGGGTGAAAAAGTAGTAATGAGAATGTAGTAATTTATTTCATATTATATCATATTTTCTAACTTAAATACAGGCTGAAAACATGACCACCCTTTTATGTATTAATTTAAAAATAATATTCTTATGGTGGTATGGTGGCTCATGCCTGTAATCTCAGCACTTTAAGAGGTGGAGGAATTCTTGAGGCCAGGAGTCTAAGACCAGCTGGGCAACATAGCAAGACCCCACCTCTACAAAATAATGATAATGGTGATGATGATGTGCTTTCATTATAAATTAAAAGATAGTGACATGTAGTCCCAGCTACTCAGGAGGCAGAGATAAAAGGGTTGTCTGATCCCAGGAGGTTGAGTGTATCATGAGCCGTGATTGTGCCACTGCACTCCAGCTTGGGTGACAGAATGAGACTTCAACTCAAAAAAGAAAAAAAAAGTGAGAGACAGTTATATATAAAATTACCTATGATTCAAGACAGACCTTGGTTACTCCTTTAATAGACATTAATGATTAGTGATGGACTATGTGAGTCTGAAGGGGGACACAAAAGGGAAGATTTTGTGTCTTACAGGGACAGTACGGTGGGGGTATAGACAGAGAAGGTATCTTGGAGGTGATAGTATTTGGGCTGGGCTGTGATAGAGATGTAAGAGTTATAAATAGCTTAATTTCTATCCTATGGTAGATGTTGGCTGAATCTAATGATCTCATTAAAAAAGCAACAGAACTACATTAGGAACTATTTAGAAAATAGAAGACAGAAGTATCACATTTTCATACCATCAGTTTGAATTTTGTTGACATTTTGCTGCATTTCTTGCCAGTTTTTTCCCTGGGTAAGTCTTCTTTGTAATTGTTCTTATATCATGCGCCATCATATTAAGTATACATCCTTGTGCTATTTTTTAAATGAATCATTAATTGGATGCATTTTCTATGTTGCCATAAGAATGTGTAGATTTAATCTAAGGAGAGATAGGGAATAAGCATTCCTGGGAAGGAAAGCTTGAAGGCCAAGTTCTAGTAGTGGGTAGTGGCTCATTGGCAGGCGTCCACTGTGGTTGGACCTTGAATTTTATGGAAGGTCTGGAATGGCTTGCTAAGGAGAGCCATGGGAGGTTCTGGGGTGAGATGGTGACATGATCAGAATCGGATTCTCTCTAGGGCTGGCTTTGGAAATTCTGAGATTCCCTGGGGCACTTGGGGGTTTTGGGGTTTCTTTTGGAGATAAGTAAGCAATCCATGAATCAATATATAGGACAGCACAATTAACTAACATCTGGATGAAAATGCCAATGCATTTTGTAAGTACTATTTAGTATTAGTTTCAATAGAACAGGACAGTTCATAAAAGATTTCATTTGAGAGCATCACACCTGTCATTTGATCACAATTATCTATCAGAACTGAAACTCTGGTTCCCCTTGCCAAGTCTGATCTTCTAGTTCATGGAGGGCAAATAAGCTTCCACATCCTTGTGGTTGGCTGGAAACGTCTGAGGAACTGTGTTGAGAAGGACTCTGTGTGACTGGGCTTAGCAGGAAAAACACTATTGGTGTGGGGGTGAGAAACCTTAGCATGTATGCCAGTACTATCATTACCATCCTTATTTCTCCTCAGATGTTCACTTTAGATGTCTTATATTTAATGTTAATATGGCTCCCAATTGATGCAGTACAGCCAAACCAAGCAGGGTCCAAAGAAAGAAGCAGATGGAAGAAAACCCACACTAGCCAATATCTACATAAAGTACTTTCGTATTTATCTGTTTGTCTATCCATCCACCCACTTATTTTTATTCTACATCCGAAATGGGCCAGGCAATGTACCAAGTTCTGGGAATATAGAAATGATTCTTGTCTCCAGAATTTAGACTCTGTCAGAGGAGCTACTAAAGAGATGGGCATGTATAAGACAACTTTGCAAACTAGACCAGAGGTTTGAGCACAGTGCCATGGCACAGGAGCAGAACTACACTAAGGCTGCGGCAGGAAGGGGATGGGGCAGAGGCAGGGCTTTGGCTTACTCATCCAGCTGAGATCTCCGTGCATCCTATTCATCATTATACCCCCAGCACACAGCATGGTGCCTGGCACATAGTAGGTGTTCAATATATTTTGATGGAATGAATGAGGTGTCCAAGGAGTGGAAGGAACCCCAAAGGTCATCTAGTCCATCCACCTGGCTCTGGGCTGAGCCACACCTAAATCATCCCAAGTGCTATTTTGAGTGTGGTTATTCTTAGCTGGCCTCTCTGACAGCTGGAAAGAATCAGAGAAGCGACCTCTCCTCTGAGGCTTTAGTGCAACAGTCCACACTCAGGAGGAGCTCTTTGATGGGAAGAGAGAGAGAGAGGCAAGTGGGTCCCAAGCCTGAAGCTTGGCTGGAGGTAACTCAGAGGTGGGCTGTCTCCTCTTCCTGGGAGATCAGGTGGCAAAGTTGGGAACCTCCTCTTCAGGGGAGGCTTGGACAGTCTGCACTGGGGCTCCCAAGGGACTAGGACATTGCTGGGTGCCTAGCCCAGCCTTGATAAGAGGGGAGGAGGAATTTTCAAGAGTCAGAGTCCCCCCCCCCCATGAGCAGCCTGAATCAGGGTAGAGGTCTCCTGCAAAGTGCAGAGGACCTAGGAAGGATAACTTCCAGAACCCCCACATTCCAGGTCGACCCAGTCGCTATACTCCCTCCCCCCATGCAGGCCAACAACTTTGGTGAAATAGGAGTTTGAGGCTGCAGCTCCTTAAGGAGATCTTTTTTTTTTTCTAGGACCTGTTTTTTCCAGGGTATTTCGCAGTGGCTGGGGAGTGTCGGGGCCTAACACAGTCAGGCTGTACCAGGAGCCAGAGCCCAGAGTATTATAATCTCATGGGAAGATAGGAAGAAATGATTAGTGCGTGTTGAATGGCCCTGCTGTGAGCATTCTGAGCTGGACTGGTCCTGGGGCAAAATCAAGGGCAAGTTCTAATCTCATTTTCAGGTAGGGGAAGGGTAGAGAAGTGACTTTCTGGGGCAGTCTCTTGAAAAGCAGGCATAAACAGGGAACAATGGTACCATTCCTTCCTGACCTACTCAACCTGGTGCTTGATACGAAAGGGATGTGTGTGTGTGTGTGATTGCGCCTGTGTGTGTCAGGGAGAGAGAGAGAAAGAGAAAGAGAGAGAGAGAGAGACTAAGTATAAACTTGTGAACCCTCTTAGGAGGCTAATGCGTGCTCCCAAATCCCCCCTGGATAGGGATGGATTTGCCCCTTGTTTTCTTATAAAAACCTGTGTTTTCTAAATGCAATATAAAAAGTGTCTCAGGGGACCCACCCCTAAGCTTCAGACCCCTTGACAACTACCCTGTCCCTACCCTCACTTCTCTCAGCCCCACCCCCCTGCCACTTAAAGCTTTTTAACTAAAAATTAAAGTTACAGAACAAGATCAGGGAGACTTCTGATCTGGGACAGTAGGCAACAAAGAGGTGACACTTGACTGAAGCCCCAGGGCTTAGGAGGGTGGAAGTGAAGTGATAGCCGGTATTTGATTTGACAAAGGTGACTGAGGACAGTGACCATGTACCTAGAATTGTGCTACTGTGTGACCTGCAGACACCACAAGAAGAATGAGATACTATTGTCCACAAGGTATGGCCACAGCCCTGCCCACCTCATGCCTATCTGCAGAAGGTCTTAAAAGACAGTCAGAGACACCTGCTTTATTGAGGGTGACAGTAAATATTAAAGACTTTCTTTACTAGGAGGCTGAGCGTGTATAAAATCTTTCAAGGTTGGCATTTCTGAAGCTCTAAGATGCTCCTCGCCAGTCTGTTCTTACCTAATTGACTCACAAAGTAGCTTAATCATGTTATCTTTTCCCTCCTTTCCTTACTCTTTGCAAAGTTCTGAACATGTCCTGGCCTTGCCACTCACTTTCTCTATGACCATGCAGAGGTTGCCTTTTCTCTTTGGATCTGATTTCCTCCTTGGTCTTAGGCTGAACTATATGAAATTGTTATTTTTCTAGGCCAAACATGCCCAAATACCAGCCATTTTCATATGGTTTAACTGAAAAATGAAGGGGTGGATCTGCTCTCTAAAGTTCCTTCCATGTCTGATACTTGAGACTCCTTGGGCTAGTCCCATTTCCTCCTTGTTTTGCTCCCAACAGGATGAGTTGACCACCAATAGTCACTTACCTGTCAGTGCATCTGGCTAAGGTGCACTTAACTTTCATAATGGCTTTAAGGCAAGACCCATTTCTGGATTGGGGGCTTATTCTGTTTTCTGGATCTAAAAAGCCCTCATCATCCTCCTTCCCTGCTGATGAACTTCTTATTCTTCAGTGCTAGCTCCATACTACCTGCTTTTGGTGCCTTCTTTGGCTATCTCAGCCAGAAATCATTTCTCCTTTCTTTATGTTCCAAGGGCTCTTTCTGTATTTTTAGTAACGTTTCTTCTTGCTTTAAATGTAAACATGCTCATTGTAGAATATTTGGAGAAATAAAAAAGTATAAAGAAGGAATAAGAATTATATATAATCTCAGTTGGGTGTGGTGGCTTCACCCCTATAATCCCAGCACATTGGGAGGTCAAGGCAGGAGGACTGCTTGAGCTCAAGTGTTCGAGACCAGCCTGGACAACATAGTGAGAACTCGTTCTTGACAAAAAATAAAAAAATTAGCTGGGCATGATGGTGTGCACCTATAGTCCCAGCCACTTGGGAGGCTAAAGTGGAAGGATCATCTGAGCCCAGGAGGTTGAGGCTGCAGTGAACTGTGAGTGTGCGACTGCACTCCAGCTTGGGTGACAGAGTGAGATCCCCAACTCAATAAAGAAGAAGGAGGAGGAGGAAGAGGAGAAGCATGTACAATTTCCGGTCATCCAGTGTCAACACTGGATACATTTCCTTTGTTTCTTTCTTATGCGTAAACTAAATGTATGTTTGTTCTTCTAAACTTTCACTTTAGAGTAGATTGCATTTTTGGCCTTAATTCCTCATTCCTTCCTGTATCCTTTGCCATGTTACTTAGAAGTTCCTCCCATCAAAGAGGTGAAGTATATTTCCCCTCCCCTTAACCCAGGGCTTGGCCATGTGACTTGCTTTGGACAATGGATTTTGATTGTTTGTTTACTCTGTCAATGTATAATAACTTTATCATAACATATATAAATGTTCTGTTTTTACTAGCTGACTCATAGATTGAGAGTATCTAGAGGGTTTGGAGTAGATCTTATTTCTTTTCCCTTAGAATCATTGGCAAAGAGTAAATGTTCAATAGAATATCAGATTAGTTATTGGTATTGGGTAACCATACTGGTCTCATTATTTATGCTGGTATAATAAATCACGCTTCTAAATTAGTGGTCAAAGCAACATTTATTATTTCACAGTTTCTGTGGTAAAGGAATTTGGGTGTGGCTTAGCTGAGTCCTCTGGCCTGGGGTCTCTGGTGCTGGGGCTATCATCATCTCGAGTCCTGATTGGGGAAGGATTTGCTTCCAATCTCACTCAAGAGGTTGTTGGCAGGATTCAGTTCCTCGAAGTCTGTTGGCCTGAGGACCTCAGTTCCTCTCTGGCTGATGGCTGGAGACCGCCCTTCATCATAACATGGCAACTGGCATATGTAAGAGCAAGCAAGAAAAAAAACAAAAGAAGGTAAGAGCCAGAATCATTTTTAAATCTAATCTTGGGAGAGACATTCACATTCATATTTTATTCACTAGAAGAAATTCACTAGATCTAATTCACATTCAAGGGGAGGGAATTATAAAAGAGCATAAATTCTAGGAGGTGAGGACCATTGGGAATCTTCTTAGAAGCTGCCTACCATGCTCATAATGGCAGAGTCAGAGTTTGGGTGACTTTGTGGAGCCCCAGTGTACATCTTATTTTTTAATTATTTGATAGTGATAAAGAGAAGTGGGTAGAAGCCATTTGGGATAATGCACGTACTAGATATTGAGCCATGAAGAACTAACACACGCAAAGTAGTGAATACCATGACACAAGGAATTAGACCAAGGGCTCTTCAGTGGGGGTCTGTGTCTATATAATTTTGTGTTTAAGTGCATTTGAGATGTGGGGATCTGGATCAGGATTAGAGTAACAGAAAACTAAACTGACGGATCACTGGTACACTGCCCTTATATGGTTTGGTTTTATGTTAGCGAGGCTTCATGCCCAGTCTGATCCAGCCTGGTCAATTCATTTCTGAGGGACAGGAGATGTTAGTTGGAATATTCCAGAAAAAAATGTAATGTATTAAGGAGTATGAATGAACATTATTAGAAAAGATGTTGGGTGTGCTTGTGTCCTACCATGGACCTCAGAGATTCAAGGTTAAGGGATGAGCAGAAAATACTGTGGGGTGACCCAGGTAAATACTCAACCTCTTTAGCATGCTAGTGCAGCGGAGAGAGTTTTGGGTCAACTTAGGCAGATTGAGATTTGGATCCTGGCTAAGCTCTTTCCTAGCTAGTAGAGAGGTGACCTTGCACAAGATGTTCAGCCTCTCAGAGTCATGGGTTCCCTATCTGAATTACAGGATAATCATAATACTTAACTCACAAAGCTAATGAGAGATAGTTTCCTTGTTTCAATCTCTACTTTGTTCAAAGAGAATTCAAAACAGGGTTGGAGAATAAAAAGACACGAACACAAAAGCATCTAACACAGTGCCTAGCATTTCACCTACTCTTCTGCTCATCTATTCACTCACGCATCCATTAACCTGTTGAGCTATCAAATTGCTCACCATCCTTTCATCCCTCCACCCATCTATTCTTCATCAATCCATCTAGCCACTCACTCACTCTCCATCTACCCATCCATTCACTCACCCATTCACATGTCCATCTATCAACATGAATATCCATTCATCCACCCTTTCACCCACACACCTGCTATCCATTCATATTTCTATTTGTCCAT
Organism: Carlito syrichta; assembly: GCF_000164805.1. Classification (NCBI taxonomy): domain Eukaryota; kingdom Metazoa; phylum Chordata; class Mammalia; order Primates; family Tarsiidae; genus Carlito; species Carlito syrichta. The sequence goes on along the minus strand of NW_007258907.1, from coordinate 638,089 downwards.
AATATTTATTGTGCATCTGCAGTATATCAGGCACTGTACCGACTTCCTTGGTTACCTTAGGCTCTGGGGGACAGCTGTGGTCCTCTATCCTCATGAAGTTTACAATCAAGTGAACGCAAAATAAATGTGTTTCCTTTCTTTTTCCTCTCTTCCTTTCCTTCCATCTGTCCTCTATTCTATTTTCTCTTCTTCTCTCCTTTCCTTCTTCGGGTCTAGTTTTGGGAATAATTGATTTCATACTGAAGTTGCAGGGGAAAGCCCAAGTTGTGGTGTGTCCCTTTCCCATAGAGTGGCCTTTGCCTTGTTGGGGAGTGCACTAGCTAGTTGCCCAAGTGAGCCCCCCTCCCATAATGAAAATTAAGTACTTGTTTGAGTCACTGTGAGAGGCTAGAGGGGTTCCTAAGATCTAGCACCTGGTCTCTCTATGTGTCCCCTATCTGGGATTGGTCTGACTAAAGGTGGGGCAAGTGAATGCCTTCTCTCTTCTGTCCTCGGCACCCCTCCCCATCTGCTCTTTGATGACCAAAAGACCACCAAGTGAAGTGTATTTCTTGAGCTTAAGGCTTTGATCCCTGTGAAAATGAAAATCCCTGCGGGAGGGTCACAGTTTAAATTGGTATTGATTAATTTATATTTGGTTGTGAATGAGTATCATTTCTCTTGTCATTGAATTGACTCAATATATATTTATTAAGCCTGCTTGAGATCAGATTGAGGGGTGGGAACTACTAGAGGCAATGGTATAGTTGGAAAGAGCCCTGAATGAGGATATAGGGACATTGGTAATGGTCCTGACTGGGTGACTTATGAACTCCTGAGCCTTGTTCAGGTGGCTCTCTCTCTCTCTCTCTTTCTGGGCTTCTGGACTTGATGATATGTCAGGTGGCTCCCAGGCTCTGAGGTGGGTACAGAGGGAGTCACCAATGGCTAGCTTCCTGGGCATTGATTTGAGCAGTTGCACAGGGCCCGTGCTTGGTTGAATGCTCTCCTGTCACCATCTTGGAAAGAATAATTTTGAACATGAGGTCCCACATTTTCATTTTGCATCTAGTCTTGGTAGTGGTGGGGACTCAGGGAAGGGATTCCAAGGACAAATGCTTTAGCAACTTGCCTCCAGCGCTTGTTGTTCTCCATCCTCCTCAGTCTAGTCCAGGACTCATCTCCTTGAGAAAGTCATTCTTGAAGAGTTCCATCTGCAGGGAACGCTCAATGCTCTCTGGCAAGTAGGTCGACAACATGCTTGGCTTGGTGGATCTTTTGCTTGTTTGTGGTGCTCAGGGAGGAATATTGGGTGGGGTCATGTGTGTGTACCCATTTCCCTGCAAGCAGTTCTTGAGGTGACTTCCCCTTCTCTGGATGTCCCATTGCATGGTGGAAAAAAAGTCAGTGGGATTATATGGTCGTGGCTTTGAGTTCCGACTACACCTCTTATGAGCTGTAATGGCACAATTGGAGAAAGCCCTGGATGAGGAGTCAGGGACATTGTGTAAGAAGAAAAGATAACAACCTTAGAAACTCAGGGTGCCAGCCTGCCACCTGCCTCCCGGGGTTGCTGTGAGCATGGAGTAAGACACAGATGGATGGCACTCAGCACATAGTAGGCACTCAATAAACAGCTATGGGTTTCTTAACTCTCAGAGCCTCACCTCCTCCCCTGTAAAGTGGAGAAATTACTCCTACCTCTAGGTGGAAAGTGCAAAGACATTTAAATACATTATCAACTAAAAATACCCAGACCCCAGGGGTGGTCTCCCCTCCTCCTCCAGGCAGACTAAGAGCCACTCCCAGCGGGAGTCCTGACAGCAGAGCACAGCATCTCTGGGGCAATCGTGCCTCATGAGTTTCTAGCGGCTGTTGAGCCCTTTGAGGTTTGAGTTACATTTTCACTTGGCAGAGTCTAGTTCTCTGATTCAAAGAGAAAAGCTGTCAGAGAGAGAGGGATAGGAAGAGAAATGGGGGGGGGGGGTGTAAAAAAAGGCTCCCACAGCTTCTCGGACTTGGAAGGGCTCTGTGGAGACCAGGCGGGATGCATGCAAATCAGAAACACATGCACCAGGCTTCTCTCCCAGCACACGCAGGCTCCGGATTGAAGGCGCCAAGCCCTTGACATGCCGGCTCAGAACTGGCTGGGCTTGGGCTGGGGAGGGGGACATGGAGACAGAGCCTGCACCTGTGTCCTCTTGTCCTGTCCTGGTGAAAGAGGAGAAGATGGGAGCAGTGGCTGGTTCTGTGTCTCTACTCTGGGACTCTGAAGAATCTTGAGATCTTGAAACCTCCTGGATCAGGAGGCCAGGGGACTCTTTCAGGGTGGGGAGAGGGGAAAACCTGACAGCACAGGGTAGCAGAAAGAGCACTGACTTTGAAGTTAGAAAAACTTTGGTTAGCATCCTGACTGTGCCTCTTACTAGCTATGTGACTTTGGGTAAGTTACTTAAGCTCTCTGTGCCTGAATCTTCTAACCAAAACACGAGAACCGTGATTACTGTCCCAACAGACTTTTGTGAGAATAAAAGCGAACTTTGTACTTTGTTCATTTATTAAATGACAGCTTGATTATATCCCTTATGCTTCGTTTCCTTCCAGAAAGGGGACAAGACAGCTCTTTAAAAAAAAAGTAGTATGTTAAGGAATCATGGCATAAATAAAAGAAGAATTGAACAGAAATATGAAGCTAAGGCAGCATGAGTACACAAACATGCACATTGTGGAGTCTTGCACAATTATTTATTTATTTATGTATTTGAAAGCAGGATTTATTGAGAGGACAGAAAAGCTCCCAGTGGGAGGGGACTCGAGGGGGTTACCCGTCTTGCACAATTATTAAAACTGTTTAGTACATTTGCTTCTGAGCTTTTGGTTGGCCAAAGGAAAGTAGAAAACTTCATTTATAAGATTCACGTTGTCTGTTTAAAAATATATCGTTTCCCTGGAGAGCAGCTTTCCTTGACATTGAGGCCACAGTCATTTTCCCCAGGGGTCCTTTCTTAGGTGTCATGGACTGGAGATAAGTAGAGAATGACTCTTTGTTGCATTAGTCCTTGGGGGAAGGTGTCAGGAGAGACTCAAAGCACCTGACTTCTGTACTGATGCATAGTGGGTGCTTTCTCTGAAAGGCTGCACATGGTATTGGGGGAGATTGTCTCCTTGCAGGAGAAGGGTTGGTGACCTAGTGTGGTTTCTTTCCTCAGGCTTTCCTTTATGGTTTGAGTTCACCTCCTCCCAATCCAACTGGCTCCTCTCTCTCTGCCAACCTGAAGTCTTTGTGGGGAGCACCTCTTGGTGCCTCTGAATTGGAGATGCTCTCAGGAAGCCCAAACCCTCCTCCTGAAGTTCTACACAGTTGGCTCAGTGACATTTCCTCTCTCAGGGTTCTGTCCCAGGGAGAAAACATGTGGGCATTCTCTAATAACTTGAGCAGGGCTCCCTCCTGCCTTCCTCTCTTTGTTTTTCCTTCCTGGGCAAATGAAAGGCAGAGTGAATGAAAGTTTCTATTCTGATGGGAAAACTCACTCCAGCCTTGTAATGAGCTAGAATAATTGATTTGTCGATGAAAACCGAGTCTGTGGACTAGATGCTTGGTGTCAAAACAGTCCAGATCACTTTGTACCAATTGATTGTCGCTGGTAAGGAGCTGTTAGCCAGGAGCCCAGTGAGAAAGGAGCTGGCTGAGTAGCAACATGAAAAGATCTGATTGTGCTAAGGCTCCCCAGCGTGGCATCCCCCTGTTGGGATCTGGTGTCAGTGCTCCAGATCGAAGGTCCTGGCTAGTAGTTTCTTTCTCCCCTTTCTCACGAGGTTAGAAATAACTTGGCAATTGCGCTGTTGCAGCTACTGTTTGAACGTGGATATTAACTTAATCTGGAGTTCTGTTACTCTTTAAATATTTGGAGGTTTGGCTGAGGCCTTTGTGTTCTTACAATGTGATAGACGGTAAAAAAGTGGAATTGGAGTGTTTCTACTCATTTTAGAAAGGAAAGGGATTCTCAACCGCTTTTCTCCCCACCCCATGCCTGTTTTCATTCCTTCATCTTCTGACTGAAGCTTCTGATGAGAATGCAAAGTTATTTCAACATATATGGACAGAGGCCATGGAGGAGAAAGAGAATATGCTTTAGTCAGACAGATCCCAAGAGGGATGTTCGAATCCTGGCTCCTTCACCAAGAGCCACGTGAATTTGGGTGAACGTCTAAGAGCTCCTTCTCCTCTTCTGTGAAATGGGGCTATGGACGCCCATTCCACCCAACTGATGGAAAGACTACGTGAGGGGTGCCGTATAGGTCAAGTGACCACCTTAGTGCATTATCACTTTGTGAAAATGCCGTTGACTTAAAGCGATGTACTCCCAAAGCATTCCTGCAAAATTCCGAGAGGGCATATTTCTTTAGAATGAAGCTAGTTACTTCTTGGATGACTCAGTGCCTTTTAGCTCTATAATTTTGTTGGAGGGGTTGGGTTCTGCTCTGTCTTGCTCTCTAGAGAAAGGCATAGAAAAAGACATTCTATGGGCCAAGTGCCACCACTAGATTCTCCTGTTTCATCCTTCCATCAACTACAAAGTATATTTTCATTTGAAAGATGAGGACACATACTCAAATCAATGGAGCCACGTGTCCCAGGTCACACAGTGACTCAGGGAGCCCCATCTCATTGCCTCTACAGTTCAAGTTCTTTTGACTTGGCTAAGATGCTGCTCACAGTTTCTGATGGGGATGGGGGAAGTGTGGGGTATTCCCTATCTCTACTGGAGACCCGCACTTGGAACTCTCATTGTTTGTTGTTGCCTATCTTCCAGATATTTATTTAGTGTCTAATCTGTGCCAAGAGTTGGGGGAAGTAAAAAGGAGCAAGGCAGGGCCCCTGCCCTCAAGGAGTTAGCAATTTACTTAGAGTGACAGACAGACACACGAGCACTTTCTTAGAAAGAAGAAAGAGGAAAAGTTTGGGAAGAAGCGTTCAGTGCTTTTCTTTGTCCCTTATTTGCATAGGCACTGCCAAGCACATGGATGGCCCCTTGCACTGAATAGGTCTGCAACAAATGTCCTGTGAATGAATACAATTTCTCTCTCCCATCTTCACCCCCCAAATGCAGAAATCCCATTTCTGGTTTCCCTGGAGTGAAGGCATCGGGTCTTTAGTGCATAGTTGGCCTTCGGATTGACATTTCAGGACTCTTGCTCCATGATAAAAGCTATAGCTGGCTGGGCTTGGTAACTCAGCCTGTAATCCCAGCACTTTGGGAGGCCGAGGTGAGTGGATTGCCTGAGCCCGCGGGTTTGAGACCCGCCTGGGCGACTTGACGAGACCTCATCTCTACAATAAATCAAAAATTAGTCGGGCATGGTAGCACGTGCCTGTAGTTCCAGCTACTTGGAAGGTTGAGGCGGAAGGATCGCCGGAGCCCAGCAGGTTGAGGCTGAGGGGGCCGGGAGCAGCCATTGCACTCCAGTCTGGGTGACAGAGTGAGACTCCAACTCAAAAAAAAAAAAAGCTATAGCTATGTGATTCAGAGGAAGTGGATCAGCCTAAGTGACAGCAAGAACAACAAGGGCTGGTGGCTGTTTAGCTGACTCAGGGCCAAAGTGTGTCTGCACATTCCTTTAATCCTTACATCTACTGACGATATGGGTAGTTGCTTTAGAATAAATGTTTATGTTTTTCCCAAATTTGTGTGGAAAACTAACCTCCATGTGATGGAGGTGGGGCCCTGGGAAGGTGATTAGGTCATGAAAGTAGAGTCTTCACGAATGACATTAGTGCCCTTATAAAAGAGACTCCAGAGAGCTCCCTCCCCTTTTCCACCATGTGCAAGCGGAGCCAGAAGACAGGCGTCTAGGAACTGGGAAGCGAGCCTTCACCAGACACTGGATCTGCCAGTGCCTTGATTTTGGACTTGCCACTCTCCAGAACTGTGGGAAATACATTTCAATTGTGTTTAAGCTACCCAGTCTATGATATTCTGTTCAACAGCCTGCACAGTCTAAGACAGTGTTCTTACTATTCTAACCTGCCGATGAGGAAATCCAAACAGTGTGAGGTTGCCAGCCTATTTCTTCAGGTATACCAGAGGGGTGGAGAAGGCAGGCCTTAGGCCAGGCCTGGGATAACCTGATGACCTGTGGATACCTGGACATGAGGCTACTGGGGGCCTGGGTTGGAGGAGCCTTGGCCAACTTCAGGAAGGAGGGTAGGAACACCTTTCTCTCTGTCAGCCCCGTGCCTCCTCACCCTTCTCATACCTTCTCCACAAGATCTCAGGGGTCTTGGAATCTGTGGCCACTGAGATGAGGCAGGCTCTGAGGAGCTCTTGCTGGCCAAACCTGCATTTCTTGGACCTGATTATCCTCTTGCGAACTTCTGGCAAGTTAATGATCTCAGAGGGGTAGGACTATTTATTTTGCTAAGAAGAGATGTCCTCATCTTTGCTTTCTCTGTTTCCTTTTCAGGCAATTCCTTCACATACCCATCCTTCTCCTCTTCTTCTTGGGATACCTCTCTGACTTTTCTGTCTTCCCTTTCTTCTCATCCTCCTCACCTTGTTCCTCTGCCTTTTGGGTCTTCTCATTTCCTTTTTCTTCTTTCTTCTCTTCTCATTTTCAAAGAGTTGTCTTTTATACACATACGTATATGAACTCATGTAAGGATAGGTATATGATGTAAGGTTATTGATTTAGATATTATAGGTGTGTATACACATTCAATATACAAACATATTACACGCATATTATAAATATATGTATACACTTATGTAAAATCAGTGTAATTACACTCCCAGACATATTTTTTCTGCTAAGAATATAGGAAACCCAAGGCCAGGTGCAGTGGCTCATACCTGTAATCCCATCACTTTGGGAGACTGAGGCAGGAGGGTTATTTGAGCCTAGAAATTCGAGCCTAGGCAACAAAGCGAGAGAACCTTGTCTCAATAAACAAACAAATAGCCAGGCATGGTGACACACATCTGTAGTCCCTCCTTAGGTGGAAGTATCACTTGAGACCAGGAGGTTGAAGCTGCAATAAACCGTGCATATGCCACTGGACTCCAGTTTAAGATCATCCCCCTCCCAACTTGAAAGAAAGAAAGAAAGAAAGAAAGAAAGAAAGAAAGAAAGAAAGAAAGAAAGAAAGAAAGAAAGAAAGAAAGAAGGAGAAAGAAAGAAAGAAAGGAAACAAAAGAATGCAGGAAATCTAGAAGGTACTCTGGCCAGGACCCCACTGGGAGGAGACTCAAGGGTAGGCAGCAAAATGGGTGGGGAAATTGCAACTCCACAAAAGCACAAGCTTTTAGCGTTAGAGACTTCATGGGCTAGAGAAGTTTCTTTCTGATGCTAAGTTACTGTGTGATGCTGGAGAAATTACTTTAGCTCTCTGTTTCTTCTTTGTGTGGAAAATAAAACCTACATACAACACAGAGATGTGCTGCTCAAATAAGAGTATTATAAGAAATTCAAATGGGAATCATTCTGTTAATTACATGTTGTTTCATCCCCCTCCCTTATTTGAAACAACTGCAGAACAATTGTATATATGTGGGGAGGGGACAGAGGAAGCATCTCCCTATAAAAAGGAGAGCGGTTTTTACATATTTCCTGTTGGATTGCTCACCCTCACTGTCTAAAGGAATCTTTCTTAATTTCCTTTTAACTTGTGCCCATCTGAATATTTGTCTAACTTTTTAGTAATTCATATAATTAAAATGAAACATGTGTCTCTTTTTTCTAAGTATATTGTTCTTTTGCAATATTCAGGATGCTTTATCAAACTCTCCCTTCTGGAAATGTGGACCTGCCACATTAGAGAATTTACCCCCAATTGTTCCGTGATCTTGGCTTGGTGGTTCACCCTTCCTGAGCCTCAGTTTCCTCTTCGGTGTGAGCTGGGAAATGAGATGTCTCCTCAGCACCCACCAGGCCTGCTGTGGGGAAGTGAAGTCCCTGCTTCATTCTGAGGAGGGACTCAGGTCACACCAGCAGAGGAAAGGCAGGGGTCCCTCAGTGAGGGCCGTTTCTCTCTGGGGACTGTCTCCTGGAGATTTAGTGTGATATTTTTTCTCACCCTCAGGAATCTGGCCAAACTCCAGGGCCGCCTATTATGAGCAGTCTTGTTTGCTTGCAATTTACAGAGTTGCAAGGGGTAAAGGGCTGGCTTTGACTATTCAACTTTCAGGTGGGTGTGGGGAGATGCCTTAGGCGGGAGGTGTGGACTTTTCCCTCCCTTTAGGAACTGGGGCATTTTCCTATTTGATTCAGTGGATATACGTGTGTGTGTGCGTGTGTGTGGTGATGGTGGTGGTTAGGGGAGTGTAACATTTTTTTGAGTGATTACTTAGTGCCAGCACTGTCTTGCTAGATGTCATCTTATTTAATATTCAGTCATACCACTTGGAGGCATGATTGTCCTCATCTTACAGAGGAGGCCACTGAGGCTCAGAGACAGTATTTAATTTTGCTCTGACATGTACTAGGTCTATGGCCTTGGATGCCCAGAACAAAATACAGGAGGGAGGGAGGAGGGAGGAGGGAGGAATGTTTCCTGGGAACAACATGGCATATTTCCAAGGGCTTAAGCTTTCTCCTAACTGTCGGCCCATTTCTTTGAGCAGAATGAATTTGAGGAGGGGGTGATGACAGTGACCGACCCCTGGTTGTGCCCAGCAAGTGTCCTGGGGTCTGGATCCTGCTTTATAAGGAGTCAACCGTTCAGAATGGGACCTCCTCTCCCTGAGCTGTGGACAGCCATCCCTCCCAAGAACCAAGGATTTTAGTGATAGATTGGGCCCCTGCTGGTTTTCTCCTTTGACTTTTGCCAAACTTGATTCCCTGTTCTGGGATATTCAGCATAACAGCCATAGGCTAAAGCTAGAAAATGCAAGATAAGGAAGTAAAAAAGGGCTTTAAACTTTAGAGTCTAAAATATCTAGAATGAATCTTGTTCTGTCACCTTCCAACTTCACGTCTTCAGGGAAACCATGGCTCACTCTTGAGCCTTAGTTTACTCATCTGTAACATGGAGATGATAATCTTCTATGCTGTAAGAGTGAACCAAAATGAAGAATGAGGAAGTATCTAGCATGGAGCCCACTCCTACAAGGTAGGAATTCAGGAGATGCTGGATTTTTTTTCTTCCTAGGAGAGAAGATGCCTATTCTGGAGACTGAAGACTCTTGAGCAAGGGAAAGACCCACCCTTTCCTGCCCCCAGCTGCTCAGAGTGAAAAGCAAGAGGCATGTATTTCACCAGCAGTAGACCACTTGGAGAGAAAACAAATAAAAAAGCTAAAACAGACCAAGAGCAGTAGCTCACACCTGTAATCTTAGCACTTTGGGAGGCCAAGACAGGAGGCTTTGGGCCAGGAGTTCAAGACTATCTTGGGCAACATACTGAGACCTCATCTTAGAAACAATAAAAAAAAAATTAGCTGAGTGTGGTGGTGCATGCTTATGATTCCAGCTACTTGGGAGGCTGAGGTGGGAGGATCTCTTAAGCCCGGGGGGTTTGAGGCTGCAGTGAGCTATGATTTCTAGCCTGGGCAACAGAGAAAGAGCCTATCTCTAAGGAAAAAAAAAAAAAGGTAAAACAGCAACTCAAAGTACCATAAAGAAGAAAGAAAGAGAAAGAAGAAAGAAAAAAGGGAAGACATGAACAGATCCGTGTCTGTAGAGTCTTAGTCATCCTCAGAGTGATGTTCGGATCTCTCCTCACCTAATGGCTCCTCTGTGAAATAGCACGCCCAGAGGCATGAAGGATGTTTCTGCCATCACCCCAAGCTCTGCACTGGGCCTGTAGGGCATCCAGATCTGGTTTTGATGAGGGACCATGAGGCCCTGGCCTTGCCAGCAGCAGAGGCTAAAAGAGCCCCGGAGGCTGGGGCTTCCCGCCTGCTGCCTGGAATTGAGGAACTAAACCCACTGGGGGTTCCAGAGCCAAAGAAACAAAACCCTCCAAGCTCACAACTGTAGAGGAACACTTCTCCAGTTTGTTTTTAATCAAACTCCCCATGCTGACACTTGGGCTCCATTCAACCATTTAAAAAGTTCCACTAGCAAATAAACACTTAGCCAAATATTTGCTCTTATGTGTTCTCAATAGTAAATACCAGCTATATTGCTCATCTCCTTTTATCACCCTGACGGCCCACCCCTGGTTGCCCTGAGCTCAGTGGTCTCTTCAAAGATGGGTGGTAACCTCTTCCTGACCTCCCACCATGGCAGCCAAGAGCGATGGACGCCAGCCCTTGTGGGAAAAAAAGTCCTGCCACCTTGAAGGGCAGACCAGCTGAAGATCTCTTCATGGGATTTGTACTGACATTAGCACAGCTCCCAGGTCCCAGAAATGTGTGCCTGTTTCCCCCTCCTCTCATTGGCTCTGCTCCTACCTTCCCCAGCACTCAATGGCCAGCCCCACAATTACCAACATGCTTTCGAGGAGGGGTCAGGGCTCACAGCTGCTCCTCACCCCTTCCTCTGGTCCCAGAGAACTTTAGAGGCGGGTTTAGGAATAGAGGAGGTAGAACAAGGGTAAGAGTGAGAGGGTGAGAAAGGACTTCAGCTTTCATGGGCACAGAGGTACCTGGGACCTTAAATTGCACAAAACACAACTACAGACATACACAAACACCATTCCACACAGCAACCCGGTATTGGTTAGCACTCCTTGGTTGGCAGCAACAGATACTGATGGACTAACTTGAGTGAAAAAGAATCTGTTGGAGGAATTAAGGGGAGCTCAGAGTAGTAAAGGCTGAAAACTTAGGTTTGGGAAAGACGGGGCCAGGCAGGAGCTTCCCAGTGTGTTGATAGCAAAAACTCAGCAGTAGCCTTACCCAGGTGCTGCCACAGGGAAGAATGCTCTATCCTTGTTAGAACTGCTGCCCACGAATTAAGTTCTGGCGAGGGTATTGTAGTTGGCCTTGATGGGGTTCCGTATTTCCTGGTTAGCCAGATGAGAGCAGGTTGCCCCAACAAACAGTCCCGCAAGACTTGATTCAACCTTTTTTCACATCCTGACACACACAGAATATTGTGCTTATAAGACCCAGTGAGCTGAAGGGATGAGGCAACTTCTGGCCCTAACTACCAATCACTGCCGCCTCAGCCAGGGCCAAGGGACCCAGCTTCTCACATACCTGTACTGTTTCAGGGCCATCATTGGGGAGCTCAACTGTCTCTAAGAGAGAGGTGATCCCCAAAACACAGTCAGGAAGCAATCAGCAACATCAAGCGGAATGAACGCTGAGGACCAACTCCCCCGTGCCCCACCCCACATACACGGAAGCCTCCATCACCATCAACAGAGCAATTGGAGCTACTTTCCTGTTTCTACCTACGCATCACCCTGCTCTCCACCTCACTTCAGTCACAAGATGTTGAATTTTCCCACCAAATTCCTTTCCCAGTACAGGGATAGCACACAAATACATTTGTCTCTGCTCACACATGACAAATCTCTCCTTCTGAACTCTGTGGGCACTTGAGGGCCCAGGCTCATTGGTCTTTAACTGGCACCCAGGACAGTGCTCCGTGCACCCATCAGTCTTCAAAACAGACCCCCAACATAGCCAAAACCTAGGCTCCAGAGGCATCAAACACTCACAGCCCCAAACATGCTCTGTAATTTACAGGTCTGCTTGGCGAGGGGGCTCCTTCTTGACAAGTCAGGATCTCTCCTGAAGGAGACCCTTGATGTATATTTAAGGAATGAATGAAGAGAGTAGTGGGGTAGATTCTCCCCAAATAGTAATCAGGCCAAAACATCAGATTATCCAAAGATGTTCATGGTATTCTTGGTTTTTCGAGGCTTGACATCTGGAATCTCTTGGAAAACTTGATCCAGTCTGCTATATTCTTGTCTGGCAAAACTGTAATGTCGAGGGCTTCTGCCAGCTGATAACCCATGAGAAATAAAGACAGAAGTGCTCTGTGATGACTGCATATGGATGGAGAAGTGGGATTTGATTTATAAAACATTTTGATGAAGTCTCAGTAAGGAGGACAACTAACTTCTGGGAAAAGCTTACCTGTGCTAGGTAATTGCAACTGTATTATTTCACTGGATCTTTCCAGCAAAACTTTGAGGTAGACATTATATTTTCCTTTCTTGCAGATAAAAATACTGAGGAGAAATTTAGAAATATGGCTGGGTTTATTTATTTTGGAGGCAAAAATATGAACATTTTATTTTGACTTTTTAATGAGTAAATTTGAGGCCATTATGTTTAAAGCTAACACCACAGAAATTTCTGAGTTTTGTAGTTCAAAAATATGTATAGATGATTTAGGCATTCTCACTGATATCCTGTTCCACATGACAGGGAAAGAGATAGGTGTATTCCATGAAAAGCAACTACCAACTGCTTCTACTCCTCATTTATTTTAATGTTCAAAAATATTTTTATGGCAGACCTAAATCCAAAATGGCAAACCAGGAAAACTGGTGCCTCTGGGCTTAGGCGGTCATAAAATTACCTAATCTTATTTCTGCCAAGAAGGGTCACTTACATTAAAATGACAGCAGTCAACCAAGGAGTCAGTGGGAAATATAGGCTGTAGGCCCAAAACAAGTAAGGGAATAAGGACCAGTGTATTTTAGAGAAAGCACAAATTCACATGTGGGCTACGAGAGAGGTTGTATCTGAAAAATAAAATGGGGGTTCCTCATTCATCAGTCTCAGTACTACGATGATTTCTGTCTGATTCAGAAACTTTCCAGGCCCTCACAGAATCCAGACAGACAAGAGCTTTGATGTGTATTGGTTGGATGCAACATACTGCTGGTGGTTTAGCGTCTTCTAAGGCAGGAGAGCTGGGTTTGTTTTTAAATAACTGGTGAATCAGAGCTGGGACTTGAGCTCAGGTGTTCCACCTCTGGTCCAGGTCACCTTTCACCTGACCTTTGCACCTCGTTGCCTACTCTATTGTCAATTTCAGTGATTTTCTTTGGGGATGACATCTAGTTCTGGCTTGACCTGAAATTAATTGACATTGCCACCGGATGTAGGCGTTGTAACTTAAGAGCACACCGTCATGTGTTTCAGAATCCAGTATTGAGATGGAGATCCAGCATTGGCCATGGCTAAGATCTTTCTTGAGTGCACGCGCGCGCACGCGCACACACACACACACACACACACACACACACACACACACACACACATATACACTCACATGTGCATTTAAGCCCAGAAAATCGAAGGCTGATGATTCACACACAAGATTAATGCCTGTCCAGGCTGGTTGTGGTGGCTCACATCTGTAATCCCAGCGCTTTGGGAGGTTGAGATGGGAGAATCGCTTGAGCACAGGAGTTCGAGACCAGCCTGGGCAACAGAGTGAGACCTCATTGCTACAAAAAATACAAAAATTAGCTGATCATGGTGGCATGCCTGTAGTCCCAGCTACTCGAGAGGTTGAGGTGGAAGGATCACTTGAGCCCAGGAGGTCAAGGCTATGGCAACCCGTGATGGTGCTGCTGCACTCCAGCCTGGGTGAGTGAGACACCAACTCAAAAAAAAAAAAAAAGATTAATGCTTGTATTATTGAACTTCTTTTCCAGTGGCTGGAAGGTCAGTAGACAGGACATGGAGCAGACACACCTGGATGAGAAACGCCAGTTCAGCCAACTAACAGCTGTGTGATCTTAGATGAGTCATTTAGTCTCTTACCTCAGTTAGTTCATCTGCAAAATGGAGCAAACCCCTCCCTGGGTGCTGTGAAGATTGGCCACGATCATGTGTATGTGGCAGATATTTTGACTTTCCCATCTATTATCACTTTTCCTCTAGTTCCTTATTAATGGACTACTGATGTTGTTCCAGGTGGTAACGGGCCCAGTTAAAAATGCTCAGCATTTCTTATTCCCTTACAATTAAGAGTGGTAGGTGGCTCATGCCTGTAATCCCAGTTCTTTGAGAGGCTGAGGTGGGAGGATTGTTGGAGGCCAGGAGTTCAAGACCATTCCAGGGAACATAGTGAGATACCTGTCTATAAAAATTAAAGAATGGTGTTATAACCCATTTCTGTGAAGTCACTGGGTGAAGATTCTGAAAACACTTGTGAAAGAAGTCAGTATCAGGTGATATATACATTTCTCCTTTTATCTTTCCTTTTTCTTACTGGTAGATGAAATGCTAGAAGGTTGTGCATTAGTCTGGTGACCAGGAGGACAGGAGGCATATGCTAGAAATAGAAGAGAAGGCAGACAACGGTGCCTTGGTCTCTATTGTCAGATCAAATTATTTGTTCAAAAAATATTCCCAGTGCCTTTCCACAGGACCTTGACTCACGCCCCTTCCTGAGACAGGCAAGCACTCTGACCCCGTTCAATCAGGTGCAGCCGTGTGACTCTCACTGGTCAGCGGGATGGGAGCAGAAGTGACATATACCATGCTTGAAAAGAAACTGAGTGCCATCTCATGATTTCGCCATTGCTCTTTTGGCATGAGGCCACATGTCCCACAGAAGGAGGCTGCTCCTTCCACTTGGACCTTTGAAAGAAGACAATATAAGCAGAACTGTGGCTAACCTGGGAAGGGCGTTTAATGTGAGCAAAAACCAAAACTTTGTTTCTGTAAGCTGCTGAGATTTGGGGTTGTTTGCTATGGCAGCACAGCCTGGGAAAGTTGACTAATTGATAGCATCCCTGATGGCATTGTGGGGCTGTTAAAACTGCTTCACACTAGCTCTTATGGTTTTTACCTCCAGACTTCCTGCCACACAAGAAACAGCAACTCCTATTTGGCTAAGCCATGGTTATGTGGAAATATGGTAATGCTGTCTAGTGTCATGAGATCACTTAGCAAATTAATGGTAGCTATTATTAGGATAATACATAAATGTGTGTTTTAGAAAATGCTCAACTTATCTGTCTTATTTATAAGATAATACATTTATCTCATTAATGGATAAACTGATGGTAGATTTTTAAAAGAAAATTCTGCTTTGTTAATAATCTAATGAATTCATGTATTTTTATAGAAAAAAGTATAAATCAAACGTGAAGATTTTTCACTGCCATCCCCTCAATACATCTCTCCAGACATAACCTGTGCACCAGTCGCAAACATTTTTCCATATATCAGGCCTCAGACCAGGGTAAGTCCAGAAAGATGCCTTGGTTGCAAAATTTAAGGTGGCCCTCACTCTCAGGCTTATGCAAGGCTACGACAGCACTTATATGAGCCTGAGACTGAGGGCCTCCTTAAATTTTGCTTCCCAGGCATGCCTTACCCTGGTCCCTTGCTATGCATTGTACACATTCATGTGGATACTTACATGGCTATTGTTCAATACTGGTCACTTCTGTTTTACTATGGATTGCTTTTTAAAAACTACTACAACAGATCAGGACTATTTGTGTCAGTTCCTACTAATCTATCTCAAACTTGTAACAGTTGTGTAATGTTCTGTACTATGAATGAACCATACAATTACCATTTCCCTGCTCATGAACATTTTACATTTTAATCTTGCTGTTACAATGAATGCTACCACAAAGATAACCGAGGGCATATATATTTGCATATATTTCCAAATGTTAGGTTTCTGAAGATAGCAATGGTGGGCAAAGGGGTATTCTTAAATCTTGAGAGCCACCGGGGGTGGTGGCTCATGCCTGTAATCCTAGCACTTTGGGAGGTCAGGGCGGGAGGACCGCTTGAGCCCAGGAGTTGGAGACCAGACTAGGCAACTTAGCAAGAATTTTTTTCTACAAAAAATAAAGAAATTAGCTGGGTGTGGTGGCACATGCCTATAGTACTCAGGAGACTGAGGCAGGAGGATCGCCTGAGCCCAGGAGGTTGAAGCTACAGTGAGTTGTGATCATGTCACTGTACTCAAGCCTGTGTCACCCAGGCTCTTTTTGTTTCTTAGTGATGAAGTCTTGCTGTGTTGCTCAATCTGGTCTCGTTCATTTTGAGTGAGTCCCTGACTCAAAAGATAAAATGTTGAGAGCTGTAACCAAAGCACCCTTCAAAAGTTTTGTACCAATTTCTGTTTCCACCAACAGTGCAGAGGGATCTAATGGTAGACACTTTACATTTGAATTATCTGCAAGATTTCTTCAAATAGCCAGCTTTCGTGGTACTGATGATTTCCCCAAATTAGATTCACATGCAGTTTTCCAGCAGTCTGTGATTGCATAAATCCAGACAGGCTGCTGAAGTGTGTGAGCCGCCTTCTGGGCCAGCTTTTTCCCAAAGGCTGTGGAACTCTGTGGGCAGTGGTTGCTCTGGCCTTTCCTACAGTCCTGGAGCTGATCTGTGTTGGAGATGAGGAGCCAGGCAATCTGTAAGCTTATATCATTGGTTGATATTTGATAATTGCTCTTTGATCTCTCCAGAGATCAGAGCAGGATCATGAATCCTACTGAACATCAACAGCTGTAGAAAACAACTTCTCTGGCTGGGCACGGTGGCTCACGCCTGTAATCCCAGCACTTTGGGAGGATGAGGCGGGAGGACTGCTTGAGCCCAGGAGTTTGAGACCAGCCTAGGCAATATAGTGAGACCTCATCTCTACAAAAAATTTAAAAAGTTAGTCAGGCATGATGGTGTATGCCTGTAGTCCCAACTACTTGGGAGGCTGAGGTGGAAGGATCACTTGAACCCAGGAAGTCGAGGCTGTGGTGAGCTGTGATTGTGCCACTGCACTCTAGCTTGGTCTACAGAGTGAGACCCCCGACTCAGAAAAAAAAAAAAACAACAAAACAAAACAAAAAACCCCACGAAACTTCTTCAATACAGAGGAGTTTGTTGAATCTCAGTCTCTATATTTTTGAAGAAAATAATTTGACATGAAATAATGGTAGGCGTCCTGGCAAGCAGGGTGCTGGACCTGGTGAGCCCTTGAGATTCTTGAAATCCTCCCTGGCTCCTCCTGTGCTTTTCCCTACAACCCTGGATGGATGTCAATTACCATCCATTCCTTCTACATCAGGAGTTGGCAAACTATGGCCTGTGGGTCAAATTTGGCCCACAGCCTCCTTCTGTAATATGAAGTTTTATTGGAACCCAGTCAGACTCATTTGTTTACAAATTGCCTATGGCCGCATTTGCCACTGCAGAGTTGAGGAGTTGCCGCAGACTGTATGGTCCGCCAGAGCTGAAATATTAATTATCTGAACTTTTACAGATAAAGCATGCGACTGTCTGCTCTAAATGTTTTTTAAGTTTGCTCCCTCTTCTTCCCTGTCTTAGTTCATTATACCTTGCCTGGATGGCTGCAGTAGCCACCAAACTGGTCATAGACAGTGCGAGCTTTCTTAATTGCAAACTTAAGGATGGAAGAACCTCAAACGCTAGTGCCTGTGCCCTTAGTGGCATGCCGTCGAAGGCTTTCCGAGTCTACAGGCTGTCTAATCAGAGGAGCCATCTCTCCACTCTCATGTGCAGGTCCTCAAAATGCCCTGTGTCCCTGCCAACGATCAGATTTCCTGAATTCACTTACTGTTTTCTCCCTTTGCTCTTTTTTTTTTCTTTCTTAGTGATGAGGTCTTACTATGTTGCTCAGACGGGTCTCAAACTCCTAGACTCAAGCAGTCCTCCCACCTCAGCCTCACAAAGTGCAGGTTTACAGGGGTGAACCACTGCACCTGGTCTACCTCCTTGCTCGTACCCTTGCTGGTCCCCTTGCCTGATGTACCCTTTCTTGCGGACCAGGTGAACTTTCACTTTTTCAATGATGCATTTTCTGACTCCCTTCTTTAGAAGGATATCTATTCCTTCCTCTTTGCTGGGGGGTGCGGGGTGCGGGGATGAGGTGGGATGGTGGTGTGGGTGACATGCCTCCATTGCAGAACTTCCACATTTGTAACTATGTGTCTTTTTGCTGTCTCCCTCACTGAGCTGTGAGCTCCAGCATGCAGGAAGCTGGTCTTACCTTCCTCAGCATTTGACAGGGCCTGGCTCATAGAAATACTAAAAAATGTTTGTTGAATGAATAAGCACTAATTTATATTGAGCCCTTGCTCTTTATCAATAGTATCGAAATCCTCACAACAGCCTAGTGACATAGGCACTGTCCATCATTACAGAGCTTGCCAGGATGTGAACCCAAGTAGTCAGGCTCCAGGATATATCTCACACCCTGAGTCCTGTGCTAATAATGGGCAAATGAATGAACTCAGTGAGGTTCTATAAACAGAAGATAGGAAAGGTAAATGTTCTATGACCTTATAAAAACCACTGCTATGGTTTATAAAAGAAAAACACAAAGATTCCAGGAGACCTGGCAGGGATGAAGGCTATGGAGGATCCACAGCCCACAGAGTTCAGGGAGAGTTTAAAGCAAGTGAAAAATCAGACTCTCTGGTGAATTGCTGGGAGTGTCAGAGAAGCCAGAGGGCCACAGTTAAACAAACAAGGTCTGCCCATCTGCATATCAGGCGAAGGAAAAAAGGGGCCAATCTTAACATTTATGGCATGCCTACTATATTCCTATCATTATGCTAGTGGGGGGTACATACGCCAGCTCACTGAATGAAAATTGCCTCCTCCCCACAAAACCTCTCTGATTCAATAAATTTTCATTGATCAGCTATGACACACTAACTAGATGCTGAGAGAACAAAAATGAACAGAACTCCAGGGGTTCCCAGTCTAACAGGGAAGACAGATGAGTCTATAATTCTAACAATGTACTCCATGTTGTCAGAGAGATACAGCTAGGGGCACAGAAGGCAACTCACCTTGCCTAGTGATGTGGGGGAAGATTTCCAGACAACAAGGATTGAGCTGGGTTTTGAAGGATGAATAGAAGTTTGCCCAGTGGGCTGGGCGCGGTGGCTCACGCCTATAATCCCAGCACTTTGGGAGGCCGAGGCAAGAGGATTCCTGAGCCAGAAGTTCGAGACTAGCCTGGGCAATATGGCGAGACCTTGTCATGAGCGTGGTAGTGCATGACTATAGTTTCAGCTACTTGGAAAGCTGAGGTGGAAGGATTGCCTGAGCCCTGCAGATGGAGGATGTGGTGGTCATGATCCTGCCCCTGCACTCCAGCCTGGGTGACAAAGTTAGACACCAACTCAAAAAAAAAAGAAAAAAAAAGGAAAAAGAGATTTGCCAGATGAACAGGGTAGGGAAGGGCTTCCAGACAGAAAGCACAGAGGTAAGAACACCACGAGCGAGCTCACGGGTCTATAAACAATTCAACGAGGAGGCAAGGAGAACAGGGACCAATCAGGAAGGTATTGTAGGGCATGCTGTGGCTTCCTCCTGGGTGGTAACCGAGATACAGCAAAGGGTTTTTAAAGTAGAGTTTTAAAAAATGAGATGGTATTTACATGACAGTGCAGTAGTGTAAAGGAATCAGAGGAGGCACAACTGGAAGTCAGGAAACTAGCTGGGAGGCTGATGCTATGGCCCAGATGGAAGAAAATGAGAGTCTGAGCTGAGGTCATGGTCATGGGAGAAGAGAAGCAAGCCAGAAAATTGAGGACTCTGGGCCTTGATCTGTTAAAATATGCACTCTCTACCTGATTTTCAAAAAGCTTGGTTATTGGGATCCTCATTTGAGGGGCTGCATACACACAAAAGTGGCAGCATGGCCTGTATCTATGGCATGTGTGCACACACATACACACATCCTGCAGACAAATGCTAAAATAAAAGTATACCATGAAAGGAGCAACTATATATATAACAACTACAGTACTGGTCTAGTCTAAAACAATGCATGTGTTGCATAAGATGCAAGTCGGCAGGGAAGATTAAGAGTAAGATGCAGCTAGGGAGAAGTTGAGATGGGCAATGTATTAGCCAGCTATTGCTGTGTGACAAATTATTCCGAAAGTTAGCAGCCTAAAACATCAAACATTTATTATCTGATGGTTTCTCTGGGTGAGCAATTTGGGAGTGGCTTGGATGGGTGGTTTTACCTTGGGAATATCTTGTGGGGCTGCCCTCGGGATGAGGTACAAGACTTGATTTGTGGCTGAAGAACCTGATTCCAAGACGGTTCACTCATGTGGATGGTTTTTGGCAGAAGGCCTCAGTGCCTCACTGTGAGGACGTTGTCATAGGGCTTCTTGAGCATTTGTGTGATGTCCCAACTGGCTCCCCTGGAAGCGATCCAAGAGAGCAAGGTGGAAGCCGCAATGCGTTTTAGGATCCAGCCTCAGAGGTCACTGCTGTCACCTCCACAATGTCCTGTTGGTTATGCAGGTCTGTCCTCTTCACTTGCATGGGGGTGACATAGGATGTGAACCCAGGAGAGGGGAGGGTTGGAGCCATCTTGGAGGCACCCATGAGCCCTGGGCTCTCTGGGGTTGGGCCAGGTAGTATGGTGCGAAGGGAAGTGAGCAAGATTTGGAGAAAGAAACTGATCAACTGCAAATAGTCATCCTGCCTCCAGAGGCTCAGCGTCTCATCTTTAAAATGAGGCCCGTGATCTAAATCCTGAGGATAGCAGAGGCCATTTGAGAGAAGGCTTGTAGAATGCTTTTTGGGAACCATAACGCACTATAGCATGGTGTGGTGACTGCCTACACAGAAGAGATCATTGTGAAAGCCCACATTGTACCTGAATGGGGAGTTTAGCCTTGATGAGTCTAGGAGCTCTTCGTGAAAGACACTTGATCCTTTATTTCTGTGGCTGTAGAAATCCAATAAATAGCATTTATTGATATTCTACTTCTGCATGCCAGGAGTGGCACAAAAACAATTTCATTCCATTCCCTCAGTGATGCTGAGAAATGGATCTATAAACCACACTTTATAAGCGAGGAAACTGAGGCTCTTTGAGGTCAAATGACTTGTTCTGAACATGGGGCAGCTGGAGATATAAGCCCTGTCCTGCCTGACCCCGACACATGAACAGGGGGCAAATGAGAGATGGGCTGAGCAGTGGCAGGGCCTGAGCAGTGTCTTTCCTGCCCGTATCTGGGGACAGGGACTCCTCATGGCTGAGGCTTTTCAGGGTCTGCAGCAAGGGAAGGGTGAACAGTGAATAACAGATCCCCCCCTCCCCCTGCATGCCCCAAGTCCTTGGCCCTGAACTGATGAAGGGTCTTCCTGTGTCGGCGTGTGCGCGTGTGTGTCTGCGTGTGTGACCACACCAGCAGCTGCTGCCATCCCAAAGCTGGGGATTAGGGTGACGACTCCTGCAGGGCCCTCCAGAGCTGGATGCAAGCCAGAACTGCACCAGGCCTTGAACTCCTGGGAGGACGGCTCCCAGGCCATTCTCGGAAAAGCATTTGCAGCAAGGCCACTCCAGGTGCCAGGCGGGCCATCAATCCCTCACTCTTCGGAGCAGCGAGTTTATAAAGTAGCAATTAAATAAGAGCTCTGTAAGTGCTTCTGGGAACTGCCCTGAATGCATTTTCCAAACATAAATAACGGGGACCTCCACTCTGAGCAAAGCACACGTAGAGCAGAGAAGCGGCGCCGAACAGAAGGGAGCCCTGTTGTGCTAACGAGTTGGGCTACGTGCCCCCAGTGCACACGTGTGCTCCGTGTAGGTGGCAAGTCCATTTGTCTTGCCTGCCTGGGTGGCATGTCAGCCCGCCTGGACAGGTCGTGGCGAAGGAATGTGGCCATGACACCCACTCCACTGGGAAGGCAGAGCATCGATGTCTCAGAGATAGTGATAGTGATGGCAGAAGTGACAGCTTCTATTCATTGAGCATCCAGAGCCAAGAGCCCACAGATCCCATATAATTGGAAGGTTTAGAGACTTGTTCAAGTTGCCAAAGCCTATAAGGTAGAAGGACCCATTTGAGAACCAGCATCTTATGTGTATTAGGCTCTTATTGTATGCCAACACTTCTAAGATTTTGACGTGAATGAACTTAAGTCTCCCAACAAACGCGTGCAGTAGGTACGCTCATGATCCTATTTTGAAGGGGAGAAACTGAGGCACAGAGAAGTGAAATCTCTTGCCCAGGGTTGCACCAAGCCAACAATCAGGTGCAGGTGGACTGGCTCCAGAGATCCCGCTCTTAATGAACCATCACTGTGCTGCATTGAGCACTGGTCCTGAGGCCTGGTGCCAGGTGTCACTCGTCTTCTTGATTCAGGTTTGATAAGTGTTAACTGTCTTAGCCCAGGCATGACTGACTTTGGCTCAGAGAACAGCTCTTCTAAGTCCTCCCTGCCTGCCTGCTCCCCTGCAGTGGGCTGTCCTGGTCTCGAGTGTCACCTCTGCCCAAGTGCATCCTCCCGTTCACTTGAGCTGGCCCCCACAGCCATGCGGGGGACCCAACAGGCCAGGCTTGCTCTGGGTGTCCTTTCCCCACCTGTCTACCTAGGGATCTTAAGTCATGGATGCAGGGTCACGCACTCCGAGAAGTATTTCCAGACCATTGACTCCTCTGCCACCCCTGCCTCCCAGCTGAACATCCTCCTCAGAGCGCATATCAAACTCTTATTATTGTTGATTGTTAGTCTGTCTCCCATGAAACAGCATTGCATGTCCTGACATCCATAGCTCCTCACATTGTACCTGAAACACAGTAGGGATTTAATAGCTATTGGTAGGTAGGTGGAGTCATTTTTCAGGAAGAGTGGACACATCAAATCATGCCGGATCCTGAGTTCCTAAGCGTTCCGGCCATGACTATGGCTGCTTCACCCAGAGACATGCGCAAGCCATAGGATGGAGTAGAATGAGCCTTGACCTTGGCTCTGCCATTAACTTGCTGTGTGACCTTGGCAAGTCACTCCACTTCTCCTGGCCTCTGTTTTCTCATCTGTAGAACAGGAACAATGATATCTTCCTGGCAGATAATCTGAGGGTTAAATAAGCTACAGAAAGCAAAGGTACCCAGCATATAAGGGCTACTTAATAAATATTAGTTTCTCTTCCCCTTCCCCTTACCTGTGAAATGGGCTCCTAGGATGGTGATGACAGAGTGGCACTGTGAGAAACCCTTTGCAAATGTATCTTCAGGTTTATTGTCTTCCCTCCATGCCAGTAAGGTGGGGTCTCATTTATTTCTGCAGATGATGCTGCCTCAAGAGAGCTTCACTCTCTGCTTTTGGGGGGGTTCTGAAGCAGTCTCTGGCCACCAACTCTTTATCAAGTCACAACTGAATGCTGTTTTCCCAGCAGTCTCTCACCAGAGGATCCCATAGCAAAAAAACCCATCAGTAATCTGGCCCCTGTGCACTCCTGAGCCGGGAGTGAGTGATTTCCCTGTCTTGGACTCCATCGAAGTTGCCAGTGATTAAGAAACTCATATATTTTCACACTCATTAAAAGAAACATGATGTTCATTTTTCCAAGAAAAGCTATCCTTGTTTGTAGACCCTGTAATATATTGGGAACGCCTCTTAATTGGCTTCTAGGTCTCAGTGTCAGAAGTCAGACCCAAGTTTGTTTATTGACACAAGGAAAAAAATAAAACGTCGTATAATTAGTTGAGTGACTGACTCTAAATTCAGTAACTCCCATCGGTATGTGGCCTTGTCAGGGTTTAAGATTCCATTTTGGGTTATGAAAGAGGCCGGGTCCTAGGTAGTCCAGACGCGGGCCGCACTGCATCATAGCTATTGTACAAATGGGCTCACTGTGCTGTTTGTGTTAAGATGGAAAACTTTTACATGTTTGATTTTTATGCAAGTCAATTAACTTGTTTTTTATAACTGTAAGGGCTTGCTTTGCAAATAAGATTACTTACCACTATAAATTATGGGAACATAGGGGCCTATTCAGACAAAATGTTACACACCCCTAACCCGTGCACCAGGCTGCATGCCGGCCTTCTGCAGGGGGGACAGCCGAGGCGAATGGGACAGGGAGGCAAGGGAGGAGGGAGGGGTTATTTTGGTGCATTCTGAGAACACTTCCAAGAAGGATGCAAAGGGGGAGTGGGGAGACCTGGAGGCGGGGACTAGAGAGTGAACCAGAATACCCTTCTCTGTGCTTACCCCCCACCCCAGCTCTCCAGGTTGCCCAGAGCTGGCCAAGACGTTTCCTTACATGGCAACGCAGGAATCTCAATTGAGGGTTTTTTTTTTCTCCAAATGTTTTCTTCTTAGTGACAGCACATCCCTCTGAAGTGTGAAATTTGGGGCAGGGCTTTATCCTCACTGTCATTTGTCATCTTTCCTGCAATGACAACCCCATTCCCATCCCAGCATTTAGTGGGTAGCCCTCTCCCACAGCACACGGAAGAGGAAACAGCATGGAGAAGGAGAGATACAGGCTTTCTTGCAGGCTGCCATTCCATAATGGGGACAGGGCTGGGGAGGCATCTAGGCAGGACCAGGAAAGAGGACCAGTTTTGGGTCCCCATGACTTTCTCCTTTCATATCCTTAGTGGAGGGCACTGCAGTTCTGCACATGAGGTTCTGGAAAGCAAAACTGAGACTCTTATTCCTCAGGTCCTTTTGTGAGTTTGAATGAATTCCTTCCCATTCCAGGTCTCCAGTTTTTTTTCTCATCTGTGAAATGGGAGCAAAACCCCTGATCTGGTATACCTCCTAGGGGCAGGTTGTCATATGTGATCCTCAACAAGTAATTTTGCTTCCCAACACTGTGGACATTTGGCAATGTCTGGAGACATTTCAATTGTTACAAATGGGGGTGTGTACCGGCCAGGGGTTCTGCTAAACATCCCACAAGGCACAAGACAGCCCCTGCCCTTGCCTTCCAACAAAGAATTGTCGTGTCCAAAATGTCAAGAGTGTCAACTTGGAGAAATTCTGTTTCTCTGAGACACACGAGGGAATGGAGTGCTTCTGGGGATTGATCAGTGTTTGGAACAAGATTTAATTTACTGAAGAATCAACACAGAGCATCTAGACACTCAGAAATAAAGGGACAGGTCGGCTGCAGCAGCAATTACAACACAATCCTTCACAGATTAACAGGACACTGTTGCTGATTCAGTACTTTTAGATGCATCTTACACCGTTCGTGCCCCACAGCAACTCTATAGGAGTAGCAAGGGAATTAACAATAATAATTTGAATAATTCTAATAGGGATTAAGATATTATTCCTGGGCTATCATTAATAAAACAAACAACAGATGCTGGCAAGGATGTGGAGAAAAAGGAATGTTTCTACACTGCTGGTGGGAATGCAAACTAGTGCAACCTCTCTGGAAGACAGTGTGACAATTTCTGAAAGAACTAAAAATTGACCTTCCATATGACTCAGCAATCTCCCTATTGGAAATATACCCGGAGAAACTCAAATCATTCTACAAAAAAGATGCCTGCACACGAATGTCTGTTGCAGCTCTATTCGCAATAGCAAAAACATGGAATCAACCATGCTGCCCATTGAAGCTGGACCAGATAAAAAAAATGTGGTACATATACTCAGTGGAATATTATGCAGCCATAAAGAAGGATAAACACAGGACTTCGCAGCAACTTGGATGGATTTAGAGGTCATCATACTCAGTGATCTATCACATAAACAAAGAGTACCATATGTTCTCACTCATAAGTGAACCTTGAACAATTATCATAATTCTATAAGAAAGAGATTGGCAGTAGTGGGAAACTGTCAGGAGAGGTGGGGGGAATGGGATTGGCAGTTGAGAGAAACTGCTAGGGGAGGGAGGGGCATACCTCATCAACAAGGGTATCTGCATAATCCACATTAGTATACCTAACCCTGAATTGTACCCCACATCTTTAAAATAAAAAAAAATTAAAAAAAAGATATTATTCCTGTTCTACTAATAAAGAAACTGGGGCTTAAAAACATGAAGTCATTTGTCTAAAGTCACACAGCCAAGCTTTCAAGAGCTGGGTCTTTTTTTATATTTAGTGAAGAAATCAGGATGCATTAAGTATCATGCTATCATGAAACAACTGATTTGAGGCAAACTCAAATGTCATTGTCAAATGTCATTGTCAAGCATGACTTCGCCGCATTCACAAATACTTCTCAAAGGGAGGCCTTCCTTCTTAAGATAACTGTGCCTTCACACACCTTGAGTACTTTGTAGCCACTCTCATTGGATTGGTTGTGACTTCCATGTCTGTCACCTCTATTGAATTGTGAGCCCTTTGAGGGTAGGGGCCATATCTTAACCATCTTGACAGGACTCTTCAAGCTGCAGTTTCCTCTTCTAAAAGATGAAACAATGGCTCCTACCTCACCAGGTAGATCGATAGACCTCCATTCAATGTCTGTGGAAGAGCTGAGTAAAATGACGTTGCTTTATCCCAGTGCCCGAAGCCTTGGTGCCTCACCCCTTCATTCTTCGTCCTCTCTTGTTTGGTCTTACCCTTGGGTGCCAAGTGGCAGAGAAGGCAAAGGATTTTTGGAGAGTGTTAGAGGAGTCACTGAACTAGAGGAATTTATTTTTTTAAAACATGGGGCTGGGCTCAGTGGCTCAGCCTTTAATTGCAGCACTTTGGGAGGCTGAGGCGAGTGGATAGCCTGAGCCTGTGGGTTCAAGACCAGCCTGGGCAA
Organism: Carlito syrichta; assembly: GCF_000164805.1. NCBI lineage: Eukaryota > Metazoa > Chordata > Mammalia > Primates > Tarsiidae > Carlito > Carlito syrichta. The sequence continues at coordinate 611,724 of NW_007258907.1, read as the reverse complement.
CTTGGCGAGACCTCGTCTCTACAATAAATAAATTTAAAAAAAAATTACCCGGGTGTGGTAGTGCACTCCTGTAGTTCTGGCTACTTGGAAGGTTGAGACGGGAGGATTGCTGGAGTCTAGCAAGTCGATGCTGGGGTGACTGTGAGTGTGCCACTGCACTCCAGCCTGGGTGACAGAGTGAGACTCCAACTCAAAAAGTAAATATAAATAAATAAATAAACAACAAAACATGGTTTATCAAAAACTGAGGATTGTAGGTGTCAAGGGGAATTGGTCCTTGAGAATTCAATTTTCATAGGAAATAGAAACCAGTGTTGAACATTCAACTTGAAAGTAACTTTTAGCTCTGGCTCCCCAGATCATCAAGGAATCAAATGTCACCAAAGATATGAAAACTCAAGCTGCTACTTGGCAGATATGGAACCCACAGAACAGTTAGCATTCGGCCTTTATACTTGGAAATGGCAAGACTCAAATCTGGCCTGATGTGTTTTCCCCTGACCACTGGATGAAGGCCTCAGAAAACTCATCTGACGTCTTGACCATAACTTTGTCTAACATTGTTACGCAATCAACTCTATACTAGATGCCATGAGTAAGAGCTTAAAAGACAAAAGCTTTGTCCTCCAGATCATCAGTGGTTTTGAGGATATATCTCATTTACTCATTTTTCGTACAAATAATTTTTTAGCATCTTCCATGCAAAGAACTGTGTGTCCCCGGGCAGATTAACCTCTGTGGTTCTTGGTCTTCTATATACAGGAATAATAAAACTTGCCTCATAGGGTCAAGTTTCAGGCACATGGTAGGTACTCAAAAAATGAGAGCTATTATCATTAGATTCTAAAAAACTATGACTCTCATAATAGTACTCAAAGCATAAAAGACATTAAATTAAATTTATCCAGCAACACACTAACAAGTGTTATTTATTGCTCTAGTACATGATGAGGGTACTAAACACAGCCCCTGTGAATGATCTTGGAAGATGATCCTGAGGAGGTGAGACACTGAGTCTCAAGTAAAGAGCATTTTAGATTTTAGAATTAGAATCAAGATTAAGTAAGATCTACTCATGTCTCTAGTCTGGCATAGTACAATTACTATTTGGCACAGTACAATTGCTATTATTTTCTCATTTTGGAGTTGAAGAAACTGGAGGTGAGTGAAGTGTCTTATACCCACGGGCTAGACACTATTAATACTTCCTTTTCAAAAATGAGAAAACTGAGACACAGGAAAGATATTTAACTCTCCCCCAGTAATACACCATTAATCAGCTGTAGATCCCAAATAGAACTGCAGGTAACCTGGCTCCAGAGACCAGGGTTGTAACCTCTAGATTCAATGGGATCAGAGGCTATAGTGAGAAGAATATTGGATTTGGAGTTGGACCAACTGGCTTCTAATCTCTCCTCCAGCACAGACTATCTCTGAACCTGGGAAAAGCACTTAACCTCCTGATCTCTGTTGTCCTTATCTGGGAATGGGAAATGATTATGATACCTACCCTGTCAGACACTTGTAAGAATGAGAAATAATGTATTCGGTTCCTTAGATCATGTAAATTCTACCTCAAATCATCATAGACTCTTAAATCTCCTGAGAACTTTTCAAACATGACTGTATGGGATTTGCTCAGATGCCTGATAAGGTATACAGGGGAGAGGTTTTTATTGCCATTTTATAGATGAGGAAAGTGAGCTAGCAAGGAAGAAAAGGGTGATGGGAACTCTTCTAAATTTTCCCATTTATTCAATAAATATCAGTAAGTAGCACTACATTATGTGGGATATAAGGATTTGCCCCATTTTTTTTTCTAGATGAGGAACTAAGGCTCAGAGAAACTATATAACTTCCACATCATCACAGAACTAATTGTGAGCAGCATTGCAATTTAAACCAAGGTATGTGTGGACCCCAGATATGCTCATGGTGGAACGACTTGCTGCAGCTCTCAGAGGTGGTAAGGACCAAGCCAAGGAAGGCTTTCACCCTAATTTTCTGGGTCCAGATCCAGTACCCTCCCACCACGTGTTTTAGGTTTTCAAAAAAGTTTGAACTCCAAATTCTAAACAGACATTGACTAATGCAAAAGAGGTTAAAAAGCCAGAACCCTAGAGGCAGGAAATACTACCTTCCTTGATTAAACTTGGGAAATCTGCCCATTATAGATAAGATTTGTTGTCTACAGGAAATCTTCACAGACAAAAACCGATCCTATCTTCCAACCACAGTGATTTGGAGATGGTTTAACTCAGGAGATTTAAGAAGCAGACCTACCTCCAAGGTAATCTGTGAAAAGGGACCGCTGACTTCAGAAAGGGCAATCTACCACAAAAGTCTGTGAGGATGCTGGTTCTATGATAAGTGCAATCAGAAGGTCTGTATGGGTTCTGGAAAAGAGCAGGTGATCTGGAGCCAGAAAGACGGGATTCAAATCTTGGTTTCTCTACCACTCGACTTCTTTGTGTTTAACTATCTTCATCTGTAAAATGGGGGTAGCAGTGTTTTTTTTTTTTGTTTGTTTATGTGAGAAACTAAAGACATAATGGGTGGATTAAACTCCACTGCATGTGTCTCTGATACTCTTTTCTTAAGGAAAAGTCATGGAGAATAGATAAAAGAATTGGTGAGTGAAAATATTTATTTGTATCACCATAAATATCCAGAGGAAAGAAATGAAGAATCCAATGGTTTTGAACAACTTGATGATCAGAAAAGTGATGTGTGTCCTGCTGTTGGTGTATTTCACCAGATTCTACCTTATGAACATGATGATAATAATAATATAGTACTTTGCTGTTTACAGCATGCTTCCAATACGGTCCTTATTTTCAATATCCTGGGTTGATCGTGCACTCTTTTATTTTCTGACCTTTGCACAATGTTGTTACCGCTGGAACATCTCTTCCCTCTCTTTGCCAGACTATTTATCCTTCAATATCAACTTAGATATTTTATTCTCAGAGAAGCAGTCACTGATTCACTCTACCACTAACTTGAGTGAAGAACCCTTCTGATCCTACAGTGCATGTTGTTTGTCTGTATCGTCCCATCTTCTCTCCATAAGAGATGGGGTTGAGTCTTGTCGAAGGTGCCCAATGGATGCTGCTACATGAATGAATCAATCAACAAATGAATCTGATCTTCATAACAATTGCATGGGAGTGGTACATAGGGCTGGAAGATGCCAGAGAGATGGTCCAGGCCAACTCTTCATTTCAGATGAGGGAGTCAAAGCTCCCAAATAAAACAACAGTACTGAAGGTGTCCTTCCTATTGGTAGCAGAGCTTCACTGGACACAGTCCTTTGACTGATAAAAGACTGTTCTTTCTGTTCCATCCAAGTTGCTGGTCTCTGAGCAACCTCAGGTTGGTGTTGTATGTTTAGGTATCTTTGTATTGGGCTGGGAACACTCCAGAAAGTAGTAGTCAAGATTGCATAATGGAGAGGACACCGGGGCTATCCTTGACTCCTCCTCTCTCTTTACCTTCTGTATCTAATCAATCACCAAGTCCTGCCAATTTTACTTCCCAAGAAGTACTTATATCAATCCCTGTCTCTTCATCTCAAACCTTCCATGATAAAGGACCATCCAATCTTAAACCCAGACATTGAAGAGTTTTACTAGTTTGTCTCTTACCTTCTGATCCACCCTCTACGTGATATACAGAATGCTCTCATGGCTTCACACGAACCCGTTAATGATTTATGTGAACGTCTTCTCCACATGAGCACTTTATGACTCCCAATGACCTTTAAGATAAAGTCTAAATTCCCAAACATGGATTACATTGCATATCCCTTGACTTCCACTCTAGTTTTAATTTTTCTGCCCTTCTCAGGCTCATACTCTGTGCTGCAGTGACCTTGAATTGTGTGGAGTTCCCAGTTCACACCAATCTATTTTATGCCCGTGGTCATGCCGTTCCCCCTTTCAGGAATGTCTCTTTTCTCCTTCTCTACCTTCCAATGTTCTGAGGTACTCTTACTCATTCTTCAACTTGTTGGAACTCATGGGCTGGACAAGAGCTCACACAGCAATATTTGACCACCTCCAGGTCAGGAACCATTTCTGATGCATCTCTGTAGCTCCAGTGCTTGGCTTAGCAAATGCATGTTGAATTAGACTCCATTAGGAGTTAAGATTGGAGTGTTCTGTTTTGTTTTCTTTTGAGTTGAGATTTCATGTTGTCACCCAGGCTGGAGTGCAGTGTCATAGTCATGGCTCATAACAGGCTTGAGCTCCTGGGCTCAGGTGATCCTCCTGCCTAAGTCTCCCAAGTAGCTGGGACTACAGGTGTGTGCCACCACACCCAGCTGATTCTATTTTTTTACTTTTTGTAGAGATGAGGTCTCTCTATGTTGCCCAGGTTGATCTCAGACTCTTGGGCTCAAGCAATCCTCTCACCTTGGCCTCTCAAAGTGCTAAGATTATAGATGTGAGTCATTCTGTCGCTCAGGCTAGAGTGCAGCCCAGCCAAGACTGGAGTTTTAATCCAATTGTGTGGTCTTGAGCATATCACTTGCCCTCTTTGAACTTCAATAGATATATATTGTGTAAATACCATGCTGTAGACATGATGTAGCTAAGGGCCAATTACCTCCACGATGAAATGGAGAAGGAAGGAGAATCACATTACATAATCTTTAATGTCCCATCAAATTTTAAATGACATAGTTTTTACATAAATTCCACTGGCCTAATATTACCTCATTGTAATATGGTGTTAACATGTAAATGACAGCTTTGGGACAGGATTGACTGTAGCATGGGGGTCAAGAAACCAGACTTGATATCAGATGAAGTGGTTTGAATAATGGATTGATGTTTTCTTAGAAGAATAATCTTGGGAGTCACTTGGAGACTCAGTTTCCTCATCTCAAAAATAAAACGGCTATGTTTGGGTGTGATGGCTTATGTCTATAATCTCAGTACTTCGGGAGGTTGAGACAGAAGAATCACTTGAGGTCAGCCTGGGCAACATAGCAGGACCCCATATCTACAATAAATACATACATTAACCGGGCATGGTGGCATGTCCCAGTTACTCCAGAGGCTGAGGCAGGATGACCCCATGAGCCCAGAAGTTTGAGAATGCTGTAAGCTATGATTGAGCTACTGCATGCCAGCCTGGGCAACAGAGTGGGATCCTGTCTCTAAAAGAAAAATAATAAAAATTGTTTTCCACTACTACAAAGTTTAGAAGATTCTAGCTGAAAACATTGGATCTCATCATCCTCAATGCTTCTTTATATTGCCCCTTCCCCTTATCTCAATAAAACGGTTTGACCCCCTCCCCAGTACAAATAAGTGGCAGTGATAATAGGGGTCTCTTTTGGTTGATGAGAGGATCACTTAAGATGCGATGTGTGTCATGCTTTGTGGGCCCTCGTGCTCAGGATAGCTGTACAGAAAGGTCATTACTGACCTGCCACGAATGAGAAGGAATTACACTAGCTGGGAGGTTCATCATCTTACAGGTGGTACAACATATTAATTCTGTGATTCCAGATTTGTGGGACTTGGACTAAGATTTTTCCATCCAGGGAAGCCTACCAGCCAGAATGACTGGGAAGTAGCTGGTTGCTCTTAGACACAGCATACCTCAGGGGCAGGAGCTCTTCGGTGGCATGGAGAAATCTTGCCTAGCACATTGAGGGGCTTTGGTTCCTTGGCTCTGTCTCCATCCCACAGAGAACTTGGTTTTGTCAGTTTGTTTAAGGGGACATTCTCCACCCTCTTTCCCTTTGCCCCTTTCGTTTGGGAAAATGTCCTGCTGCCTTTGGGGCAAGACTAGCCCTATTCTCTGAGCAACACTTTTAAGTTAGACGGAGTCAAGCATGGTGGCTCATGCCTGTAATCCCCATTTTGGGAGGTTGGGGCAGGAGGATCACTTGAGCCCAGAATTTCGAGGCTGCAGTGATCTATGATTGTACCACTACTCTTCAGCCTGGGCAACAGAATGAGATGCTGTTTTTAAAAAAAAAGTTAGGTGGACAGCTGGAGGTGTGGGGAAAACAGCTACGGTACCACTTCTTCATTGCTGCTGATGTGTTGCCATGGACACCAAATGCAGGGAAGCAAAAGAAGCAGAAGAAAAAAACATGGCATGTGTGTCTTTATGTGTATGTGTGTGGGCTTGTGTATGCTTGTACACTAGTGATGGAGCTTATATACCACTGTGATGGAGAACTAGAGAAGAGGGAGAGGTGTTCATTGCTGATATTTGGGCATCAGAGGTAGAGTAGCACTTTCCTACCCAGTATCAGTAACCCTCTCCCCCTAGTAACGCTACATGGTCTTAACAGGTCCCAACCTTGGCCTCTGTCTCTCCCCTTCTTGTTTCTTATACTTTCTCTCAACTGCCATCAAGGACAGAGAATATCTTAAGTGCCCACATGTGGTAGGCATTGGGCCAGGCGCTTCCATTTCTTACCTGTTTTTATCCTTGTAGTATCCCTGCAGGTTAGATAATATTGCTGCTACTGTATAGACAGGAGAGGGGATTAAGGAGGTTATGGGATTGTAGACTGTGAAGTCAGCATGCCTGAGTGAATCCCAGATCTGCCATTTACTGGCTATGTAATCTCTAGTCTCTGCTGTGTGCCTCAGTTTCCTCATCGGTAACCAGTAGCACCACTTCCTAGCATCATGTGGGATGTGTTGATGCATGCTAAGCACAGTGTTTGACACAGAACAAGTGCTCAGTAAATGATGGCAGCCATGATTGATTTTACCCATGGACAAACAGCTGAAAAGGAAGGAGTTTTTAATTTGCTGACTCTGTACATTAACTGCCATGGGATAAGTGCTCAACAGATGAATCTTGGCCAGTACTTTGGCCTTGTCACCATCAGAGAGGAAAAGGACCAATGGGATCATGGTTAGGTTCTGCATGGGCCACCCATCCAGATGTGTCCCACTGCAAGACATGAGCTCTCTCTACCCACCCTGTTGAGTGGATTCAGATACTGGGTTGATTTCCCAGGCTCGGGAGGTTGCATCTTTGGAGATGTTTAAGGGTAGCAGTGGCAACAGCCCGTCTCTGAGGGCCAAGCTAGTCTGGCCTGTAGGGAGGAGAGGCTGATCCTGGGAACCTGCAGACACCAGTTCTGTCAATGCACCCAGGTCTCTCTCTCACCTTTTAGGGCTTTGGAGACTACAGAGGTCTCTCTGACATTTTTGGTGCAGTGAGGGGTCTAATGGGCATATTCTTTAAAAAAAAATGTTTAATTTGGCTGAGTGGGGTGGCTCACACCTGTCATCCTAGCACTTTAGGAGGCAGAGGTAGAAGGATTGAGCCTAGGGGTTCGAGACCAGCCTGGGCAACATAGTGAGACCTCATTTCTACAAAAATAAAAAATTAAAAAAAATTATCCAGGAGTGGTGGTGTGAGCCTACAGACCCAGCTACTTGGGAGGCTGAGGCAGAAGGATTACCTGAGCCCAGGAGGTTGAGGCTGCAGTGAGCTGTGATGGAACCACTATGATGGAGCCATTGCATTCTAGCCCGGGTGATGGTATAAGACCCAGATTCAAAGAAAAAAACGAAGAAGAAGAAGAAGAAAATTTTAAATAACTGATTTAAATACTGGGAGGATGATTATTGGTTGTTCCATGAGTGTCACTCAGATCTAGTCCCAGCTTTGTCATTTTGGACAAGTCTCTTCACCTTTCTGGGTCTTGGTTTCCTTATCTCTAATGAAGAAATGATAAGGACACAATGGCAGTTGTGATGCTGTCATGTCCCCTCGTGCAATTCTTTTATGACTACACCCAGTTTTTTCCATTATACACAGGCCACCATTCCTCATTGTTCCATCTTTTGCCAAGCCAGCTCTTCGGGGGACAGTAGTAATCGGGGGACCTCGCGGAGGTCCACAGGCCTTTCCATGCGAGACTCCAGTGATCTCTGGGGTTATCTCTCTCCACTTTTCCTTTCTATCTGGGTGGGGACAGCTTGGGTGCTCTTTGGAGAAGTACATATTATTAACAACAGTGACTTGTGTTTGTTCAAGTTTTTAGCGTTTACAACGGCATTAATAATATCAGTCACACAACTGGGATGGGGTATAGCCTAGACCTTAAGTCCAACTTCAAAGTTTTTACTTATAACAATCCTACATTACCAATGTCTTCAACAGGTCTCCTTAAGTTGAAGCTGGAATTAACCGATGCTCATTAAACAAACCAAAAAATTCTATTTGGATTTGATTTTAAAAGAAAAAACTGGAACCCTTGCTTGCATCTAGTTACTCAGTTCACCACGTACTTATTAAATGCCTACTATACATCAGTGCTATTTTGTTTTTTATTTTTTGAGTTGGGGTCTCACTCTGTTGCCCAGGCTAGAGTGCAGTGGCATGATCATGACTCACCATAGCCTCCAACTCCTTGACTCAAATGATCCTCCTGCCTCAGCCTAGGACTACAGTGTGTGCCAACATGCTTGGTTAATTTTTATTTTTTGATAGAGACAGGGTCTCACTATATTGCCCAGGTTAGTCTTGAACTCCTGGGCTCAAGCAATCCTCCTGCCTCAGCTTCCCAAATAGCTGGAATTACAGGCCATAGGAGCTTTTCTTTTGTAGAGTCTCACTCTGTTGCCCAGGCTGGAGTGCAGCGGGTACACTCAAGGCTACCACATCCTCGACCTGCCAGGTAATCCTTCTACCTCAGCCTTCCAAGTAGCTGGGACCACCACGTCTGGATAGTATTTTTTTATTTATTGTAGAGCCAAGGTCTCGCCATGCTGCCCAGGCTGGTTTCAGGCAATCCTCTTGCCCCTGCCTCCCAAAGTGTTAGGGTTACAAGTGTGAGTTACCACACTCAGCTTATAGGCACTATTTTGGATGATATGGTTGGAAATTGGAATCAAGCACAGTAGCTGCCCTCAAAGGGTTTGAAACCCAGAGGTAGCCAGATATGGCCCATATACACTTAATGCAATATTATAAGTGCTGGACACATTGTGATGGGGAAAAGTATGCAAGACTGGAAAGAACGTGGGCTTTGAACTCTGGTCTTGAGCTCTGCCTGGCTTTGCCACTAGCTAGTGAGGAGTCTGTAGGGAAGTCACCAAGTCTCTGAACCTATTACACAGTCAGAGTAATACCACCTAAGATTACTGTTCAAGTTTAAATGATATAATGTATGTATGTAAAGTACCTAGGATAGTGCTTGCCACACATGGGCAGTTAATAGTTGCTATTATTATTACTATTACTAATGATCAGCCCTGTGGGAAGACAAAGTATGGCTTGACTAGTTCCACCCTGGGCAAGGGCTGAGAAGGCACCATGGAGCTGGGCCCTGAAGTATGAGTAAGCCTTCCCTGGTTTGGGGCGATAGAAGGGTAAGGCAGGGGGCCTTTCAGATACAGGAAACAGTATGAGTAAAAGTTCTAGAGCATCAAAGGGCTGGCAAGTTGGGGCAGCCATGAGTAAATTGGTGTAGCTGGTTGGTGGGGGTGGGGTGGAGGAAAAATGATGGCAGATGACAGCAGAAGGTAAACTGGGGTCATAGATTAGAAAGGACCTTGGGCGCCATGCTAAGGAATTTAGCCAAGATTCTAGTGAAAGGGAGGCACTTAAAATTTGGAGTGAGTGCTAGACAAATGGCAACTCAAGTGGCAATGTTGAAGATAGGGCAAGGCTGGGGTGAAGAAATGGACCATCAGGCTATTGCAAAGGCCAAGGCAAAAGACGACAAAGGGCTGAGTTATAGTCACATGGTGAGGATGGGGATGAGAAGGTGGATTGAGATTTAATTCAGGAGGTATTAACGGAGTTTTGTCTCTTGTTTTTTTTTTTAGTGGACAGGGTTTCACTCTGTTACCCAGGCTGGAGTGCAGTGGTGCAATCCTAGTTCACTGCTGTCCTGAACTCCTGGGTTCAGGCAGTGCTCCCATCTCAGCCTTTCAAGTAGCTGGGGCAACAGGTATGCACCACCACGCTTGGATAATTTTATTTTATTTTTTTAGTCAGATTCTCACTCTGTCACCCAGGCTGGAGTGCAGTGGCACACTCATGACCACTGCAGCCTTGGTTCACTGGGCTCAGGTGATCCTTTTGCCTCAGCCTTCCAAGTAACTGGAACTACAGGTGCGCACCACCATGCCTGGCTAATATTTTGATTTATTGTGGAGATGAGGGCTCGTCAAGTTGCTCAGGTTGGTCTCAAACCCATGGGCTCAGGCAATCCTCTTCTTTGCCTCCCAAAGTGCTGAGAATACAGGTGTAAGCCACCATGCCTAGCACGCCTGGATAATTTTAAAAAATATATATTTTTTTGTAGAAATGGGATCTTGCTATGTTGTGCAGTTTGGCTTGAATTCCTGGTTTCAAGGCATCTTACTATCTTGGTTTCCCAAAGTTCTAGGATCACAGGTATGAGCCACTGCACCTGGCCAGATACTCTGTGAGGAAAGGATGTTAACAAGAGGTAGACCAGAGATGAGATGATTTCTTTTCTTCTTCTTTTTTTTTTGAGTTGAAGTCTCCCTCTGCCACCTAGGCTGGAGTGCAGTAGCACACTCATGGTCACTGCAGCCTTGGCCTGCTGGGCTCAGGTAATCCTTCCACTCGGGCTTCCAAGTAGTTGGAAATTCAGACACACACTACCATGCCTGGCTAATTTTTTGATTTATTGTAGAGACTAGGTCTTGTCATGTTGCCCAAGCTGGTCTCGAACCCGTGGGCTCAGGCAATACTCTCATCTCCCCCTCCCAAAGTGCTGGGATTACAGGTGTGAGCTACCGCACTCAGATTCTTTCTTTTCCTTCTTCTCCTCCCCCGCTCCTTTGTCAATATACCTGAGCAAATAGTGAGACCATTTCTTAAGAATGAGAAAATGAAAAACAGTCACATCGGATTTAAGAATAAGTTAGGGTTCATCTTTTTTTTAACATTTTTTAACTTTTTGGATTGGAAAATACAGTTTTTTTAGAAAGTAAATTAGAGAGAGAGAGAGAGAGAGAGAGAGAGAGGAGATTCACCTCCCCAAGGTAGGGGAGGAGGCCAAAGCCAGGGTTCATCTTTGAACGGATATTTGATGTTGTGAAGTCCAGGAGGCAGTTGGCTCTGCAAGTGTGTATCTCAGGGGGGAACGTCTGGCCTGGGGAGTGAAATTTGGGTGCTGGCCTGGTGGCTCCCAATGTGGGAGGCCTAGAGTTTTCCCTCAGGCAGAAGATATGAAGGAGATGAGAAGAGAGCTGACCAGAATTCTGAGGAGCTTCGATCTCTAAGGGTCCAGCCAAAAAGAGAATTCTCACTGAGGATGTCCTCCGGGATTCCAGTGGGCTGGCACAGCAGAACAGGGCCTGCCCATGGTACTTGCCCTTGAAGGGAAGATGGAAGACAGCAGCAAAGGCTCGGGCGCTTGGGCAACCTGCCTTAGAATGTGGCATTTTGGGGAAGTTGTCCAACCTTGGAGAGTGAGGCACATGAGTCCACAGGTTAGTCACCAGCAACCTGTATCCTTATCGAAATTTCTCTATGAGCCTTGGTCTCTAACTTGAGGTATGACCCTGGCCGGGTCACTTTTTTTCTCTGGGTCTCTGTTTCCTCATTTTCCACGCTGGTGGCCATGAGTAGACAAGATGCCCTTTAAGGCCTTCCACTGCTGACACTACACGTTGACTCTACCTGGCTGTGATTTTCTCTCTCGTAATCAAGTCTCTGCCCCTTGAAGTGAGGCTGGGGTGATACCAGTCAAGACTGTTTCTGGGAGGTACTCACATCTGGGTGGTTAAGGGCCAATAACTATAAATAAAGGATTTCTAGAATGAGAACAAATTAGGGCTAGTTTACTGGAGCTGGATTCCTGCCTTTGTTCATATAAAACAAACTCCTTGGTCTCCTGATTTCCTGTGATCTTAATTTAATCTTTTTCTCTCTCTCTCAGCTGTGTCTTTGGTTGGTGGTTTTGTCATCCTCATCCATTCTTTGGCCTAGAAATTAAAACTACAACAACAAACAAACAAAAAGTAACTGGAGCTAAGTTAAAAGCTTTTTGTCAGTGGGGGGAAAAAGGTAGAAGGACATTCAGCCCCCATCCTTAGGGAGAGGAGCACAGCACAGGCCCTAGAGAAAGAAAGACACCACCTTTAACTGGGCTTTTACAGTCAATCAGGGGCTACACTGTGGAACACACTGGAACATCCCAACACCCTGGTAAGGTAGATATCATGACACCCACTTTAGGTATGTGGAGACATCTCAGGATGGTCAGGTGCCTTAACCAAGATCCACAGCTGATACAACCAGGATTTAAACCCAGGTTGTTCTCACTCCAAAGTCCGTGCGGTGTTTTGTCTTGTTTTGTTTTCCTCCATGTTATCAAGTTTCTTCCCACCAGAAAGGTTTTTGCCTCCGGGAGCAGGTTATTCTTCAAGTCTCAGTTTCCTTATCTTTAGAATGATAATGAAAATTCTGGCCAGGAGCTGCTGTGTGGGTTTGAAAGAGATAATAGATGTGAAAGTGGCCTGTAAAGTATTAGACAGGGATTTGTCATTGTGTAATTTTATTATTCTTTGGACAGGAAGGATCAAATTTTATCTGTCCAGCAGATATGGTAATTTCTCCCATTTTTTAAGGATTTCATGGGAAAAGGTGATTCTTTCACCCATCCCTGGGAGTCTTAGAGTTTTATCCATTGGGATCACTTAATGCTGTCTATCTTCTGATGGGGAAACTTTTCTAGGTAGTGGACTCTCTTACTGGGAGGGTCCTTGATTGGCTAAAAGGTTTATCTGGCAACTCAGCTATCCCTCCCTGCCCACTGAAGCCGACTGGAGCCTTCAGGTTCAGTGACCTGGAAGTCCTTGTAATTCCCAGAACTGATAGTCACTTTAGGGTCTTCTGCACCCTGCGCTGGATCTCACATTTAAGCAAATTTTTTTTCTTAAAAAAAAAACCTGCCTACGGGCAGGTTCTTATATTTCTTCTGAATCACTGATTTTTTTCTTTTTTTGAGACACTTTCACTCTTTCACCCAGGCTAGAGTGCAGTGACACCATCATAGCTCACTGCAGCCTCCAACTCCTGGACTCCAGTGGCCCCTTGACTCAGCCTCCTGAGCAGTTAGGACTACAGGCACGAGTTACTATGCCCAGCTATTTTATTTTATTGTTGCTGTTTTTTTTGTTTTTGTTTTTGTTTTTTTAAAAAAGATGAAGGCCCACTATGGTGCCAAGGCTGGTCTTGAACTTCTAGCTTTGAGTGAGCCTTCTGCCTCAACTTCCCAAAGTACTGGGATTATAGGCATGAGTCATCGCCTGGATCACTATTTAATAGCAGGTGTACTTTGAACTCCTGGTATACTCAAAACCCCAATAGAATTTGGCTTATACCAGGCAGGTAATCAACTAATATTTCTTCTTTCATTCAGTGTATTCATTCATCTCTCTATGTTGAGTGTCCACATGTGTTCTAAACTGCCCAGTGACCGAGGACACCATAGTGAGTAAAATGGAGAGAGGTGAGCTTCTGCTGGAAAAGAGAGAGCACACAAAGAACTGTATATTGTAAACACCAGCTACAAACCAGTACATCCTATGAAGAAAAGACCCAGAGAGCTGAGAGAGCACAGATCAGAGGGAATCTGACTTTCTTCCCCCAAGACAGTGATCTGAAGGACGGGGTAGCATTTAGGGGTGCTGGTGGCAGAGGAGGCATCCCAGACTGAAGGTGTGGCATGTGCAAAGGCCCTGAAGCAGGGAGGAGTTTGGCATGTGAGAGGACCTGAAAGAAAGGCTGAACCCAGAGCTAGAGGAAAGAGGGCCTCTGCCTGGTGAGGATCCTAGCCTTTATCCTCAGAGCAATGGGAAGCCATTGAGAGGTTTTATGCAGGGGAGTGACAAGACCACATGTGTGTCTTAAGGTCACCCAGGCTACAGCGTGGAGAATGGATTGGAGCTGGGGTGAGCAGGGAATCAGGGAGAGCGGTTGGGATTATAAACTCAGGGAGCGCTAAACCCCTCTGCCTCTCCCTGCAGCCCCGCGGAGTGCTAGTGCTGTTTGAATCTTGGCTCCACCACCAGCTAGCTGTTTGATCTTGGGTGAGTCCCTTGGACTTCCTGTTTTGGTGAGTTTCTGCATTTGCAAAAAATAAAGGGAGTTCTCCTCACTTTGTTAATTTTTTTTCCTTAATTGAATAAGTTGAACACCAGTTAGGAGGTAGTCCTTTTCAAGACTAGCTGGGAAGAATCTAACAAAGCATTTGACTGCAGGGCTTGTTTCGCTTGGCAGGTATAGAATCTTACTGTCTTCCTTTTTCTAAGTGCATGGACTCACTGGGCAGTCTGCAGATGCGTGGTTGGTTTCCGGAGCTCAACCCCGCAGAGAAAGAGCAGCAGACAAAACCAGTACTGATGGCATCAGCTTCTGGTGCCTCCTGCATCAGAAATGAGCTCTGTGAGCATCCATCCTTCTCTCTACTTCTCTGAGCTTTGGTTTTCTTATCTGTAAAATGAGCTTATGAGCATTTATTCTTCCAGATAATATTTGCTAAGTGCTGCTATGGGTCAGGCCCTGTGCTAGGCTCTCGGAATATGAGACAGGTCTTTTTCCTATTCTTGGGAACGTTCATGTCTCATTTTACATAAAATTTTGTAAGTGAAAGTGTTTTTTAAATGCTAACACTGTGTAAACTTACAACTGTAAAGGAAGGCTGAACTGGAAATCTGGAACTATTGCTTCTAGTGTCAGTTCTGTTTCAAAGTAGCTAGAACTGAGATAAGTCAGTTGGCCTTGATAAGCCTTAGTTTCTGCAGTCAAATTAAGGGGTAAAGAACTTTAAAGACATCCTGGCTCAAATATTGTGATCCTATCACCTTTCCCTCAAAATCTGGATCCTTTTCCCACATTCTATGTGTGGCTCCTTTGGGGGCTTCCTTCTCTCTTGCTTCAAAAGAATCAGAATTTGCTTTTTAACAAATTGTATCTATTGGGGTGGTCCCTGCTGCCATAGTCATGGTAGGTAATATAATGAGTGAAGTACCAACATGGCGAGGTGGAGACTATAGCACAATGAAGTGTGCATACTCTTAAAGGGGACAACCTCTCAGCTGGAGAAAATCATTGCTTCTTACAAAACTGCAGGCTGAATCCAACTTCTGTTTTCCTTTAAAATATATGTCAGTTTTGTCTTTTTCTCTCCTTTTTCTCTGATTACCTGTTCTTCAGGGCTAGATGTAGTCTCTAATGTGGTGTTCCAGTCTGCACTTGTATCTTTCTAATATTTTTGCCCCACAATTCTGGTCCAGAAGACTCTTCCCATCTCAACCCTTGCTCAAGAACCTACCATGGCATCCCATGGACCCCCAGCTGAGTCCACTTCACTTTACCTAGTATTTACTGAATACTTACCATGCCAAGCCCTGTTCGTGGTGTGTATGTGTGTGTGTGTGTGTGTGTGTGTGTGTGTGTGTGTGTGTGTATGGCAGAAGATAAGGGGTGGAGGAGTGGCAGAGCTCCTCCATCTGTGATTCCTCATCTGTGTATGGTCTCTTGCAGGCCTGAAGCATCAGGGGCCTCCCTCAGCCCAGCCCCCACGTCCAGTCAGTCACCAAGTCCTCTCCAGTCTTCTGGCAAGTGATCTCTCTATTCATTTATTCATTGGCATCAGTGCTCTTTAGGTATGGGCTCTTACTGACTCTTTCTACACCCCAGCAAAGCCCTCTCTCTCTAGTCTCCCAAAAGCAACGATTCCTATTCTCCAATCCATCCTGGACACTGGCACCAAACTTAAATTGAAAATGACTGTATGCTCTCATTTTTGTGTCCTGGGCATGCAATACAGAACTTGGCCTATAGAAGTGCTTACCACAGGACAGATTAAAGATGGTCCCCAATTCTTTGCTACTCCTCCCATTGAAAGGCATTGTCTAATTTCCTTCCTCTTGAATCTAGGATGATCTTAGAGACCTGCTTAATCAGCAGTCTGAGGTGGAACCTTGCAGTTTTGGTTCAAGCTTCTTGGATCACTTTCTCTCAGAGCCATGAGCTGCCATGAAGCCATCAGGCTGTGAGAAAACCCAAGCCACATGGAAAAACCTCTTGATGGGGTTCTGGTCAACATGCCAGCTGAGCTCCTAGTGGATAGCCAGGTGGTAGAAGCCATTTTGGAAGTGGATCCTTTACCTGTCAGCTGACATCTTGAATATGAAAGGTGAACCTCCTAGCAGTGCCCTTCCCAAATTGCTGGCCTGCAGAAGCATGAACAAAATGAAATAGCTCTTTTAAGATTGTTAATTTTGGGGTAGTGTGTTATATACCAATGGATAACCAGAGCAGTACTCAAAAATGTTTACTGAATGAATAAGTAATTCCTTTTGCAGTAGTACCCTAATGATGTCCTTGCCCTATTCAAGAGCTCTCAATAGCTTCCTATGGCCAGAGAAATAAAGTTGAGTGCCTCTTAGTTGACATTCAAGATCTTCCATAATTTGGCTTCAGCCTGCTTCTCAGACATTATTGCTTGCTCTGCTTAGCATGGATCTATCCTATGCTAAAGTTTGAGCGGTTTCTCAAACGCACAAAGCCTTCTCCAACACCATGCCTTACTTATAGGTAGGGCTTTTCCCAACCGGATGCCCTTTCCTCCTCCATCTTCACTTCAGTGGGTTGACATTCAACTTGGTCTTTAAGGCTTTAGTCAAGTGCCCTCTCTGGCTGCGAGCCCTCTTCTTTCTGGCCCTGATTTGTTTGATGGTTTAACTCCTCTTTTGTCTCTTACCCTGTTTGTCATTTCTTACCTCTATTGCATTGTAACTTCCTTGAGGGGGTGTGAGGGGAGAAAATAGGAGGTATTTGTACATAGCAGGATGTGCAACATTACCATGCACGAACCCCTACAGAGCTCGAGTTGAGACTTACCAGCATACAGTGTGGCGCACATTGTGTCCCCCGAACCAGGTGTTCAAGTCCTTGAAGCGAGGAAGAGTATTTGAAAGAAGCATAAGCTTTGCTTTCAGCTCCAATTTATCCCTATAACCTTGCCACTTACTGTGTGGCTTTGGGCAAAATGCTTAAACTCTCCAGTTTCTTTATTTGGAAACTAGAGATCTTTGATGAGAATGTGGGTCAGGGAGGGGACTTGCACACACCGCCTGGCACATCACAAGCCATTAATAAGCGCCTGCTGACTAGATGGGTACCACAGAGTTGTTCATCAGCTTGCTGATAATCAGTTGTCATTATGCCAACTTTGGGGATAACTTTCTGCCACCAATAAAACTTTAAAAAACAAAAAAGAGCAGAGGTTAAAGAAAGAACAAAGAAAAAGAGCACCATGACAAGGCATACTACCGAGGGACCACCTAGCCAACCTCAACTATTACTCTGTGTGATCGTCTCCCGGCGGCTGCGGAGGTCTCAGTCTTCTCATCAGTAAATTGAGCAGTGGGCATTGGAATCTAAGCTTCTCTCCAGCTCCGACATTCCAAGAGCATTAAAGAAAAAGGATGAATCACCCCCTTCAAAATACCAATATGGGCCAGGCCCTCCCCCTGCAGTCCCCATCAGCGCAGCTAAGAGCTCTTAATACGCGGCCAGCTTCCTCCTGCAGCTGCCACCAAACTTCAACCCCCTTTCCCAGGAGTCTCAGAAGCAAGACTGATCATGGACCCCCAGCCTTCTCTATCTCAGCAGGGAACCAGATCTGGTCCCCAGACTCTGGGGGCCTGGAGGCCCTGCCCAGTGAGGGCTGGTGTTCCCTGGGCATTGGGCCTCAGTTTGCTCCCGCATGGCATGTGTGGGAGGTGTTGAAAGGGTGGAAGGAAGGAATAAAGGGAAGAGTTACAATCTAGGGTTGATGAGTGAGTTCTGGAAATCGTGGCTGGAGGGACGTGGTGGTGGAAACTTGCCATTCTCTTCAGGGATTTGCACACGCTGCTGTGTGTGTATGTGTGATAGTTATAAATCTCCATTCTGTGGCAGGGGAGGGGGGAGGCATGGTCCCCTAGCAGCTATATAAATTCATGGACAAGGGCTGTCAGAGCTGCAGAAGACACTGAGATCACAGGAGGTAGACACCACTGACCGCAGAGGACGGCTTTCTTGCCTCTTTGCCCAGAGGTCTCTCCTTTCCGTGTTGAGGCTATTCTTAGTATTATCAACATTAATAACGACGGAGACATAACCGGCTGTGCCCTAGGCACAGGGTTCCAGGACCAGCATTTCCTTGGTCCTCTTCGGGCACTGCCTGGGTCCCGCCGGCCTGGCCTTTGGGGTCTGTCTGTCCGGTGGTCTGTCTGTCCCTCGCGGGTCACGTCTGCAGCCCGGGTCCTCCCACCTCCCACCAGCTCCCGCTCTGAAAGCCGAGAAGCTCGCCGGCTGCGGGCGGGTTTTCCAAGTGGACAGGGGTGGGGAGGAGGGGCGCGGGCGAGCGGGCCGCGCAGGGAGGAGGGGGCGTCGCGGAGGGGAAGACCTCGCATTGTGATCCAATGACATTGCCAACGTGGGGGTGGGGGCGCTGGCCTCGGCGCGCTCTCCGAGTTTTGGCTGCCCGCCCAGCTGGGAATAACTCTCTTCG